>NW_026652288.1:94903377-94981509 GCF_009828535.3 Hylobates moloch | reverse complement strand
CATCTTCTTACAGATTTACATTTGCAGCAAATACAGAGTCTGTTTTATTTAAGTGAGGGATGACTGAACTCTGAGTGGAACAAGCTCTTGGACATGTTACCATCCTTCCTCCTCCTTCCCACATTTCCTCAGCAATTGTGGATAGAGAGATCAGTGTGCTGTAGGCCCTGGGTTTTGTTTTTGTTTTTTGTTTTTGTTTTTTTTTTTTTAGATGGAGTCTCGTTCTGTTACCCAGGCTGGAGTGCAGTGGCATGATCTTGGCTCACTGTAACCTCTGCCTCCCGGGTTCAAGCAGTTCTCTGCCTCAGCCTCCCAAGTAGCTGGGATTACAGGCGCCCGCCACCATGCCTGGCTAATTTTTGTATTTTTTAGTAGAGACCTGGTTTCACCATCTTGGCCTTGAACTCCTGACCTCATGATCCACCCGCCTTGGCCTCTCAAAGTTCTGGGATTACAGGTGTGAGCCATCGCGCCTGGCAGTCCTGGTTTCTTCTTAGTTTTATTGGTCCGTATTTTGATCAGCACAGTCACTTTTTTGTTCTCTTTCCTGGTAAGCAGGGAGTCAAAACAATAGCAAGAAAATGCCAGAAATAGAATTTCTACCAATTTGTAAACCCTAGGCTCATGTACCTGGCTCACTGTAGGATGAGTAGATGGGTGAATGAATGGATAAAAAAGGAAGTTTGTTCACTGGAGAGGAGATGAATATCAGTAAGTTTCATGTAACAGTGATCAGAAATAAAGGCAGTTATAAGTGTGACCACTCTGTTCTCAGAATCTTTCTTCCAAGGGCCCCTGGAACTTTTGACTGTCTCTTGTTATCCTTGCTTCTCCTCCCCTCTTTCTCAGTACCATATATCTGTCTGAGTGCCAAATTCAAAGCACAATTAAATTACAGTCTACCCTCTTCCCTCCTCTCTTCACTTGTGACCTCCTACTCATCATTTGGATCGTGGCTCAATTGCCACCTCCTCAGGGAGTCTTCTTGGACCTTATTTCCATACAGAGAGGTTCCACACTGTACCTCTCCTTCATAGCACTTTTTAATTGTATTTTTTTAACTTTTTTTTTTTTTTTTTTTTTTGAGACGGAATCTCACTCTGTCACCTAGGCTGGAGTGCAGTGGTGCAATCTTGGCTCACTGTAACCTCTGCCTCCCGGGTTCCAATGATTCTCGTGTCTCAGCCTCCCAAGTAGGTGGAACTACAGGCCAGTGCCACCATGCCCAGCTAATTTTTGTATTTTTAGTAGAGACGGGGTTTCACCATATTGGCCAGGCTGATGTCGAACTGCTGACCTCAAGTGATCTGCCTGCTTCAGTCTCCCAAAGTACTGGGATTACAGGCGTGAGCCACCGTACCTGGTCTATTTTTTTTTATTTTATTTGTGTGATTATTTGATAAATATCTGTCTTCTCCACTAGACTGCTCTGCAAGGCAGGAGCCATGTGCTTACCATATAGTTTGCATTCAGGAAACATTTATTAAATGAACACTGTTATTTTCTGAGCCCCATGGAACCATGTTCAGTTGTGAGTAAAGACTTGCCCGCGGTGGCTCACGCTTGTAATCCCAGCACTTTGGGAGGCCGAGGCGGGCGGATCACGAGGTCAGGAGATCGAGACCACGGTGAAAGCCCATCGCTACTAAAAGTACAAAAAAATTAGCCGGGCGTGGTGGCGGGCGCCTGTAGTCCCAGCTACTCGGAGAGGCTGAGGCAGGAGAATGGCGTGAACCCGGGAGGCGGAGCTTGCGAGAAAATCCGTCTCAAAAAAAAAAAAAAAAAAAGACTTGCCCTCCACCCTAGCCATAGTCTGTTTCCATGAGGGTGCCTAACCTTCTCTGCCTCAGAGTTTTCTCCCAGACACCTTCATTACTATTGTCTCCATTATCTTTGGAGGCCAATAGCCCATTTCCCAGACTTTCTGGAAAAGAGAGAAGTTGGCTCCTTTGTCACTTTTTTTTTTTTTTTTGAGATGGAGTCTTGCTCTGTCACCCAGCTGGAGTGCAGTGACCTGATCTCAGTTCACTGCAACCTCCATCTCATGGGTTCAAGCTATTCTGCCTCAGCCTCCCGAGTAGCTAGGATTACAGGCGCATGACACCACGTCCAGCTAATTTTTTTATTTTTAGTAGAGACAGGGTTTCACCATGTTGGCCAGGCTGGTCTTGAACTCCTGAACTCCGGAGATCTGCCTGCATTGGCCTCCCAAATTGCTGGGATTATAGGTGTGAGCCGCTATACCCTGCCTCTTCTTTGTCACCTCTTATCACATCTTCCAGGTGGTCCCAACACCTCACAAGCTCACCTGTCGAAAATCTAGGGGATTTTGTCCTTACATCCTCATTTTAGCACAATTGCCAAAACCCTCCAGGACCTTACATTAGCAGAGGATGCCAAGCGTAGTTAAAACTCTCCCTTGTTTGCTTTTCCATGACTCTCCTTTCCACCACTCACTTTGCTGCCAACTTTGTATGTTGTATTAGTCCCTTCTCAGGCTGCTATGAAGAAATACCCAAGACCGGGTAATTTAAAAAGGAAAGAGATTTGATTGACTCACAGTTCTACATGGCTGAGGAGGCCTCAGGAAACTTACAGTCATGATGGAAGGGAAACCAAACACATCCTTCTTTACGTGGTGGCAGGAGAGAGAAGAATGAGAGCTGAGTGAAGGGGGAAGCCCCCTATAAAACCATCAGATCTCATGAGGACTCACTATCACGAGAATAGCATGGGGGAAACTGCCCTTATGATTCAATTACCTCCTACAGGGCCCCTCCCACCACAAGTGGGGATTATGGGAACTACAATTCAGGATGAGATTTGGGTGGGGCCACAGTCAAACCATATCATACATGCTTCTGTCACTGCTGTTATGCTGTGTTGTAATTTGTTTCCGTGTCTTTAACTCCTCCAAGACTGTGAGCTCCACAAGAGCAGCTGCTATTTATTTTTGGCTCCCTAGCACCTAGCACAATGCTAGGCACAGAGTAGGTGCTTGATAAATGTCTGTTGGACAGAACGGAATGGATGATGCTTAGAAACTTGAGGGAATCACCTCCATTCTGACTTAGACATCAACACGCTTAACAATGTTATTTCTAAAGTCCTAAACTTAGAACCGCCTACCCTTGGACACCTGCCCCTTGCTCTCATTCCTGTAGAACTCCATCATAGCCAAGGAGACTTTGGATGCAAGGGACAGAAATCCACTGACACCCAAATTGAATAGATTATTGAGAGATAGAGAGAGAGGACTTGTGGAAACCCAGGAAGAGGTGATCCATCAAATCTCAGGAAGGGCAGGGATGGGGCAGCCCTAGAGCCTTCAGCAACAAGAGTTCGTGGGCCTTTATTAACCCTAGCGCTCTGCCATGAATCTCTTTGACTGAGCTCAGCTCCCTTCATAGGGCAGCTTCATTGGGTTCTTGGCCACTCACTGACTAGGTGGCCCAATTCCAAAGTCCAGGGACAGGAAACAGCCCTTGGCTTCTCCTCCTGAGGAAGACATCTATCCAGTTCCAATCAGTCATGGTTGGGGTTGGGATGGGGAGGCAAAATCACATGGACTTCAGAGCTACTCTTTTCAAGTGCTCTAGGCAAGTCTGATTAAGCCAGAAAAGGTTGGCTGCTCTTCACAAAGAGGCACAGTAAATGCCAGGCTAACTCACTCCCACAGGAACCTCTTACCTGTCCTTTTCTCCCACCTGTTTCCCAATCCAGCATGTGCCTGGGAAAGGACTGCAGTTGACAGAGGATTGCAGCTGTCCTTTGTCAGACTGTGTGGGCCTGTGCTGTAAATGAGTGGCCTCAATGGGGGCTGCTGCAGCCTGTGGGAGGTGCACTGGGTGGTTAGAGTTAGCTCTGCAGGTACTGGGTTGGGGGCCAGGAGGGTTGGGGATTGAGATTGGGGAAACACAGTCCAGGGCTTCTTCCCTAGGCAGACAGGTTGAGCGAGAGGAATGACAACATGAGTCCAGGGGGCAGGTCAGAGGAAGCAAGCAGATGCTCCAGTTGTGAGCCTGTAGCAAAGCAGGTTAGCACCACCCAAAATAGCTCTGTCAAAGGTCCCTTACCGCCTCGTGTTGGCCAATTTCCGTGACCCTCAGGTTTCCCTGCTGGGTTTCTCCATGGACTCTGACACTGTCCCCCAGTTCCTTTCCTAACAGTCTTTCTTGGGCTCTCCGGATGTTTCTTTTTTTCTGTTTCTCATCTCACAAATGAAAGAGTGCCTCTTGTTCTCTTGTACTGTTTCCACCATTTCTTTACCAGGCTCCTGATTTCGGTCTTCTTTCTCAAAAGGGTAGTGCGTGGTAAGACATTTGGGCTCTGCTGTTTGCGAGGTGTATGACCTCTGTTGCTCTGTTGACTTCATTCTTCCTAAGCTTCATTTTCCCAGGCTATAAATGTGGGACTGTTAAGAGTTCCTACTTTAGACCGGGCATTGTGGCTGAAGCCTGTAATCCCAGCACTTTGTGGGGCCACGGCAGAAGGAACACCAGAGGCCAGATGTTCAAGACTAGCCTGGGCAACATAGTAATACCCTGTCCCTCAGAAAAGAGTTCCTACTTCATGAGGGTTGTTATGTGGAATAAATAAACTCATGTAAGTAAAAGGCTTAGTATGGGCCAGGCGCGGTGGCTCACGCCTGTAATCCCAGCACTTTGGGAGGCCAAGGTGGGCAGATCATGAGGTCAGGAGATTGAGACCATCCTGGCTAACACGGTGAAACCCTGTCTCTACTAAAAATACAACAAATTAGCTGAGCGTCGTGGCATGCACCTGTAGTCCCAGCTACTTGGGAGGCTGAGGCAGGAGAATTGCTTGAACCCGGGAGGAGGAGGCTGCAGTGAGCCAAGATCACACCACTGCACTCCAGCTGGGGCAACAGAGCGAGACTCCATCTCAAAAAAACATGCTTAGTATGGGGTCTGGAGTGTACTAAGTACTCGGTGAAAGTCAGCTGCTGTTACTTTCCCTCTCATGTGGTTTCTAGGAGACCTTCTCCCCTCCCCTCATTTCAACTATCTCCTGTAGAATGACCTCCCAATCTGACTGTTCGGTCTGAGCTCCAGAGTTTCACCTGCATGTCGAATGGCAGTGAAGGGCAGAGGAAAAAGCATGGCCTCAAGTGATGGCAGGTAAAGGCTTGTTCCTGTTCAGCACTCACAACTGTAAACTTTGCACAAGTGATTTCATCCCAACACGTGTTCATCCACTCATCCATAAGTAGAATATTGACACTCGCTTTGCTGAAGTAGAATAAATTTTGCCTTGTCTATTCCATCCATGGCACTTACCATGCTCTAGAATTGCATCTTTCCATGCACTTCCCCAGCTGAAAGGAAAGTGAGGTCCTTGCCAGCAGGAGCCTCCGCCTCCTTTCTCCTCAGTCTATTCCTTGCCCCAGCCGTCTCCTAGCACAGGCTCAATAACATCAGTTCCTCATTCACTTTCTCTCCTCCTATACCCCTTTGACTTCTCAAGATCAATATGTACCAAACCAAACAACTAGTCATTGTCTTCACTAGACCTGACCCATTAATTTAACAAACAATTATTAAGTGCCAGGGTTAAGGGTTGAGACAGAAAGAAGATAGTTGAGACATTGTCTCATTGACGGAAATGTTCACTGTCTACTAGGGAGATAGATAATGACACTGGAATATGTATTTGAGACAGGATTACAGACATTTATCAGGAGGCCCCAAGCATGGAGAAGGAATGTTTCTGACTACAGGGGTTGGAGAAGGCCTCTCAGAGAAGGTGATAATTATCCTGGGTCCTGATGAAAGAGTAGAAATTTGCCAGGCAGAGAAGATTGACAGATGGCTACAAGAGTGGTGTGATGGGGCATGAACTAACATGGTATGTTCAGCTGGAATGGAGGGCTGACACCATTTTCACCCATTTTCTTAAGTGGAAATTTGACACATACACAAGAATAGAAAAAAAATAGTATAACACCCAAATAGGATAAAACACCCAGGTGATCACCCAGCTTCAACAACTATCAACTCATGGACAATCTTTTTCTACCTATATCCTTACTCACTAAACCCCCATACCATTATTTTGACACAAATCTCAGACATCGAATAATTTCATTTGTAAATATTTTTTGGTTCTACATGCTATAACAATTCTGTGAAAAAAAATTTTAAATAAATAAATACTTCAGTAACTTAAAAAGTTAAAGTATATCCACTTTTTGTCCTTAAAAAGGAGTCATACATAGCATACTCTAACACTGCAACTTGTTTGTTTTATTTGTATCTTAGCCATCTATCTGGTGACTGCACTGTATCAGGATATGTAGAATTGCCTTCCTCTTTTAGGGGACTGCCTAGTATTCCATTTGTAAATATATCAGAGTTAACCTAGCCAGTCACCAGCTGATGGGCATTTAGGTTGTTCCCAACCTCCTAACATAAAAACAAAGCTGAGAGAACACCCTTAAATATACATCTTTGCTACCTATGGGGATTCTTGGATGTGGAATTAAATTCCATTACATTCTTAGATGTAGGTTACATTGTTGGATGTAGAATTGCTGAGATCTTGTGCACATGGATTCTGAAAGGTGCTCCCTATTTGGCCCAACAGGTGCTTTAAATGATATGACAAGGATGCTTTCTCTCTGTTGTCCAGGCTTTTGACACTTTGGAGTTCTCTTTCTGTCCCTTCCTCCATTTACTCAGTGACATATCATACCAATTCAACTACCCCCAGCGTCCTCCCTCCATGTCCACTGCTGTGGTCCTGGGTCAGGCCTGAGTGCTTGCTTTCTTTTTTTTTTTTGAGATGAAGTTTCGCTCTTGTCGCCAAGGCTGGAGTGCAGTAGTGCAATGTCGGCTCACTGCAACCTCTGCCTTCCAGGTTCAAGCGATTCTTGTGCCTCAGCCTCCCGAGTAGCTGGGATTACAGGCATGCGCCATCATGCTTGGCTAGTTGTATTTTTAGTAGAGATGGGGTTTCACATGTTGGACAGGCTGGTCTCGAACTCCTGACATCAAGTGATCCGCCCGCCTCGGCCTCCCAAAATCCTGGGATTACAGGCGTGAGCCACCACGCCCAGCCAGGCTGGCATGCTTTCTTGTCAGGACAGTTGTGGCTATCAAGTCAGCATGTATTCTAATCATCTGCCAAAGCGAACATCCTAAAACAGGAACTAAATCATTCTCTTACTTAAACACCTCTGTTGGTGTCTCATCTACATTATTAAAAATCTAACTCCTTAGCCTGCCTGCAGTGCACTCTTGTTTGTCCCCAGATTCTCACTTATTTCTGATATACCTTAGGCTTAACTGAAACTGGATTCTGGTGCCTTACTTGGGACCTTATTCACCCATTCCCTCCTTTTTCTGCTTGTAGAAAAGTCTTGCTCATCCTTGAAGGTAAACTTAAACTCCATCTCCTCCATAAAGCCACACAGTGTAAGGGCCACTGGTTTTGGACTCAGGTTGACTTGGATTCTTATACTGTTTCTCTTTTGGGGGAGATGTCATTTAATTCTTCTGAAACTCAGAGTTTTCATCTGTTACAGAAAGACAAAAATACCTACCTTGGTGGATGATTGTGAGGCTCAGGGATGACGGGAATATAGTAGGAGCTGAATTAAAAGCAATTCTGATTATTTCCGTGGTCACTATTGCCGCCCCACCGCACTCAAGCAGCCCCTGGTGCTACACCAGCTACATTTGCTTTGTGTGACAGCAGGTTGTGGACAAGACAGCCTTGACCACTAGACTGCAAGCTCGCTGTGGGCCGGGCTCACGATTCACCCCCGGATCTCCCAGCCCTGGCACCGAGCCGGCACTGGGGGCGCTCCATGCCTGCAGAATAAGTGGAGAAAGCGACAGGGATAAACGCAGAAAAACAAGCACAGACAGACGGAGAGAGGGCAGACTGGGAGGCAGGTTTTTCCGAGAGTCTCCACCGAAGAACAGAGAGGGCGGAGTCAGAATCGGGGGCGGGGGCCTCGCTCGGGAGGTGGGGCCTGGTTCGGGGGCGGGTCTTGGCGCGGACCACTCCCCGGTCCGTCCGTGAACGTGCTCCGCGGGCTCAGTCCGCCCGCCGCTGTGTCCCGGCGTGCAAGTGAGCTTTTGGCTGCCCCGCGGGCCGGGGTGCGGAGCCGACATGCGCCCGCTGCTCGGCCTCCTTCTGGTCTTCGCCGGCTGCACCTTCGCCCTGTACTTGCTGTCGACGCGACTGCCCCGCGGGCGGAGACTGGGCTCCACCGAGGAGGCTGGAGGCAGGTGCGTGGCGGGAATCCGGGTTCGGGTCAGAGGAAGGGAGCCGGGTCCGAGGACCGGGGCTGGGAATCGGAGATTCGGAGATTCGGGTTCCGGTGTCGGAGGCGTTGGGAATTGAGGTTCACTTATCGGACTGGAATCCGGGTCTGGTATCCGGGCCCGCGTCCGCACGGTCTCGGACAGGTGGGTGGATGGGAGCCCGGCTCCGGCCCTGACTGGGACCTGTGTGGTGCCGGCTGCGGGGTGTGCAGGGCGTCACGCCGCGGTGCCTTTGGTTGGATGGATTTGCCGAGAGAGACGCAGCGCTGAGCCTGCCCGCGCAGTTGCTTTCCCAGTCCCAGTCCTGGGCCCCATTTCCAGCCCACCTTCGCCCCCGTGCGGGCCCCCAGCCCCTTCAAGTCCACTTTCAACTGCCTCTCCTCCTCCCCACCCCACTTACGTCAGGTCTGCCCTTGAGACTTTAGACATTAGATCTTCAGGAGAAATGTTGCATAGACAACTTTAAATTATTCACGAATTATCGGCTCTGCCCCTGCTCCTGGTTCTCTCTACTTTTACCTTTTTTTTTTTTTTTCTCCTGAGACGGAGTCTCGCTCTGTCACTCAGGCTGGAGTGCAGTGGCGCGATCTCAGCTCACATTAACCTCCTCCTCCTGGGTTCAAGCGATTCACCTGCCTCAGCTTCCCAAGTAACTGGGACTACAGGCGCGCGCCACCACGGCCGGCTAATTTTTGTATTTTTAGTAGAGACGGGGGGGGGGGGGTCTCACCATGTTGGCCAGGCTGGTCTCGAACCCCTGACCTCAGGTGATCCGCCTGCCTCAGCCTCCCAAAGTGTTGGGATTACAGGCGTGAGCCATCGCGCCTGGCCTCCGTTTCCCCTTCTAATGAACGACTGGTCGAGGCAGGAGGCAGAGCCATACTTCACCTGGCCGGTTTTTGTGAGTGCTGCATACTCTTTATAAAGTGCATGGAAGTGTGCCTAGTACAGCATTGCGTAGTTAAGGGAATTACTGATATTTGACTATTAAGGCAGCTGTTTTCAGTTATTTTATTCTTTTGGTATAGCTAAGAAGGCTCTGCTGTGGGTGTTGGACATACCAAGAGAAGCATTCTCATGAGAAGTAGGAGGGTTTGCTCATGATTAATCAGTGATGGATTCAAGGACTGTTCAGATGGCAGAGGCAAGGTAGCCTTTATACTATAACCCTTGGACAGGATTCAAAGTGCATTGAGGACCAGATTAAGAGCAGAGTTAAATAGTAGGCTCTTTGAAAGGGTTCGATTCAAGCCTGACATATTATCAAAAAAGTTACGTTTATCCTATGGGATAGATATACTTTCCTGAAGAATCTTTAATTGGCTTTATAGTGAATGCTAAAATGTCGTTTTACTTGGCACCTCAGGAACAGTTTGAAGTCTGAATTGTTCTTGGTTTGTGGGGGAGGCAGTGTCCTTGAAAGGAAGGCAATTTAGGACGTTTAGAATTTCCCTGGAAATGAATCTATTTGCCTCTTAAGAACAGATTCTAAAATCCCAGAGCTAGAGGGGAACTTAATGACTATTGAGCACCAACCCCTCATTTTTTAGATAAGGAAACAGACTCAGGGACTAGTCCAAGGACATACAACAGAAAGTAGCAGGGTTGGGATGTAACCCAGGTCTCTTGCTTCCAAACTAGGGCTCTCCTGTCTGTCTCTGCAACGTCGTATCAGGTCATCTGTCATTGGGAGTGTATGTGTTCCCAGCAGACCAGATGATGGGCATATTTATAAACCTACTCTGAGAAGAAGACACAGCGAGTGACTTTCATGGGCACTGGACTGATCTGAACTCATGTTTCCATCTGCTTTTCCAAATCCCCAGGTCACTGTGGTTCCCCTCCGACCTGGCAGAGCTGCGGGAGCTCTCTGAGGTACTTCGAGAGTACCGGAAGCAGCACCAGGCCTACGTGTTCCTGCTCTTCTGCAGCGCCTACCTCTACAAACAGGGCTTTGCCATCCCCGGCTCCAGCTTCCTGGTCAGTGTCCTGCCCTCCCTCCAACCCTGTTTCCTTATCTGTAAAATTTGGATACTCCCCTGTAACCTCATGGGATTGTTGTGTGGGGATGATTAAACGTGACAGTGGGTGTAGTGGGGCTGGCACACAGTGGCCCTCAGTGCCTACTGAGGGATTGAGCACCAAAGCGGGAGACAGTAACAGCTTGCTTTTGTACTGCTTCCCTCTCCCACCCCAGCCTGTTTCTCTCCTCTAGGCTGAGGCTGGACCTGCTCAAACAGTTTCCTTGTCGGAAACTAGAAGAAAAGCAAACATGTCCAAGAGAGGCAGGGGAGGTGTGTGGGGCTCGGGGTCAGGGGCTGACTCCTTGAGGCTGCCCTGTGTCTGTCTTCTGTCTTGAACTGATCCCTCTTCAGGGCAGACAGCCAGCTGCTGCTTGGTGGGGGCTCCACATCCAGACCTGAGGGTGAACCCTGACTCTGCCTGCTGTGCTCTTGGGGAAGATACTTAATCCCTCGCCTGTAGAATGGGGCAAGGATGGCATGACTCAGGGATGTAGTGAGGATTACACAGGACATGTAGTCAAGCACTTAACACAATGCTCAGCGGCTCCCACACTTCCCACTTCCAAGGCTTCCTTTTACTTTCTCTCTTGGATTCCATGTTTTGTCAGGATGATGTCTACCAGCCAGAATGCATTTAGGAAGTATTGGTTCACTTTTCCCTTTTTCTTAAACCAAGACGTCTTCAAGTGTCGGCTGGAGCTCTGGTCAACATGGAACCCCCGGTATTAGCATACTACATAGATGTAATTCCAACAAAAAGCAAAGAAACAAGACATCTTACATAGCTTGTGTGGTCTTATCAAGGGAAAATTCATGGTTTGTGTTCATCTTTTGAAATAGTAAAAATAACTTGTGAGTTTCATTTCTACTTTCTTGGAGCCTCAGTAATTGCAGAATCTACCACAGCCACAGATCCCATTTAATTCTCTCCTGCCCCCTGAGGCTTTTATCCTTATCCTCATTTTCAAGGTGAAGAGACTGATGCCAGATGTAGTTCCTAGCCTTTTCATAATTTTTCATTCACCTCTTTAAATGGCAATTGGGACCTGGGGCAGTGGCTCACGCCTGTAATCCTAGCACTTTGGGAGGCTGAGGTGGGAGGATCACTTGAGTCCAGGAGTTTGAAACCAGCCTGGGCAACACAGTGAGACCCCATCTCTACAAAAAATTTTAAAAAGTAGGTGGATGTGGTGGTGTGTGCCTACAGTCCTAGCTGCTTTGGAGGCTGAGGCAGGAGGATCGCTTGAGTCCAGGAGTTCGAGGGTGCAGTGAGCTATGATGATGTCACTGTACTCTGGCCTGGGTGACAGAGCGAGATCCTGTTTCTTAAAAATAAATAAATAAATAACGCAACTGGGTTTTAGCTGGGAAAAGGCAGTGAAGGAGGAGGGAACCTACGACTCTCAGGCTCCAAGATGAGGTGCCTGGTAGCTGCCAGATGTTCACATGCCTGAGGGTTTGTTTTCTTTGCAGAATGTTTTAGCTGGTGCCTTGTTTGGGCCATGGCTGGGGCTTCTGCTGTGCTGTGTGTTGACCTCGGTGGGTGCCACATGCTGCTACCTGCTCTCCAGTATTTTTGGCAAACAGTTGGTGGTGTCCTACTTTCCTGATAAAGTGGCCCTGCTGCAGAGAAAGGTAAGGGGAGGGGTCACATCTGAGAGCTGGGACCCCAGAGAGTCACTACGTGCATGGCCTTGAGAGAAGCGAGTGGCAGGGATTTCCCACAGTACTCTTCCACGCTGTCTCAGGAGGTCCTAGGGGTTCTTTTGATGTCTTCAGGAGACATAGACTTGGGATCAAATCCCAGCTCCATCATTACCTGCTCTGTGACTCCGGGAAAGTTCTTGACTTCTGTGATCCTCAGCACCTCTATTTTAAAATGAGGAAAACAGTCTCTCCCTGGAGGGTTGTTGGAAGAATTGGGAACAGATTATGTAAAGTGTCTAGAATAGTGCCTGGCACCAGCAGGTTTTCAATACCTGGAGACCCTTTCTGCTTCTTAACAGCTTTCTTCTCTTTGGCTACAGGTAGAGGAGAACAGAAACAGCTTGTTTTTTTTCTTATTGTTTTTGAGACTTTTCCCCATGACACCAAACTGGTTTTTGAACCTCTCGGCCCCGATTCTGAACATTCCCATCGTGCAGTTCTTCTTCTCAGTTCTTATCGGTAAGATGCTAGTGGGGTAGGTTTGAGTCTTCAGAGCTGTCCCGTTGGGGGTCTGCCCTGGGTTATTGGCCACGTGAGCACGTGCCTGCTTCTGAGAACACAGGCTCACAAAGTGTGACTTCAAGCCTTATGATCTAAAGAAATGATTCCTGATTTCAGATCTGCTCAGGCTTCAACATGAAAACCCATAAAAATACTTTTGGACTAAATAAAGATTGCCCATTGCATGGCTGTATGCACTAGGCACTGGGATTAGAAGAGATGGTCTGTGTAAAGTACACAAATTGGCCCATAGTAAGTACTCAGTAAATGCTAGCAGGAAGAGCAGGGTTGGAATGAGGGTATGTGTCCATGAGTTTTGAGTGGGGACAGAACAAAGGAGCAGAGCAAGGGACTTCCTGTCTGGTTTTTGGCCCCGTTTTGATTAAGTTCTGCCTTAGGAATTGCTGGCATCAGTGAGGTTCCTTCCTGTCTTTTGACAATTGCACAACCTGCAGCAAGCTACTTACCCTCAGTAGGCCACCTGGCTAGGAATAGAGCAGCGTTTCTCAAAGTGTGGGCCTTGGGCCACCTTTATCAGATTGGCAGGGTCAGGGGGCTTGTTGAGAATCTAGATTTGGGGCCTACTCCAGACCTACCGAATCAGAATCTTGGGAGTGGGATCTGGGAATATGCATTTTAATCCAGTTCCTAATCAGTCATTTTCAAACTGCAAACCCAGTCGTTCTCAAACTGCAAACCTTTAAGAATCGCCTGCAAACCTATTAAAAGTCACTTGGAGGCCGGGCTCAGCGGTTCACGCCTGTAATCCCAGCACTTTGGGAGGCTGAGGCGGGCGGATCACTTGAGGTTGGGAGTTTAAGACCAGCCTGGCCAACATAGTGAAACCTCATCTCTACTAAAAATACAAAAATTAGCCTGACGTGGTGGTGTGCGTCTGTAATTCAACTACTTGGGAGGCTGAGGCAGGAGAATCACTTGAACCTGGGAGGCGGAGGTTGCAGTAAGCTGAGAGGATGACACTTCACTCCAGCCTGGGTGACAGAGTGAGGCTCCATCTCAAAAAAAAAAAAGAAAGCAAAAAAACAAACAAAAAAAACAAGCAAAACAACAAAACATCGCCTGTGGACATTTTAATCCCTAAGCTAAGGCTACAGCACACATCAACTAAACATCTCTGGGGTAGGACTCAGGGATCAGGATCTTTTAACGTTTTCCAGGTGATGCAAGTAGTTAGTCCCTAAAAGGGATTCCGCTGGATCCTGAGTTTTGCAGTCTACTGAATTAGACGATATCTAAAGTTTCTCCTTGCCTTTGACAATTATATGACCTCCAGCGAGCTACTTACTCTGAACGGGCCACTCATCCAGATAAAGGGCTGGGACTAGAGCAGTGTTTCTCGAAGTATGGGCCTTGGACCACCTTTATCAGGGTGGTAAAGTGCTAACATCCTATAAAATCAGTGTCTGCTACTTTCTCCATACTGGAAGAAAACCACCCTCCTTAAGCCTAAGGCAAGGATCTCTTTCTTTAAACCTCCCTTAGAGCCTAGAGGGAAAGACGATTCAGGGCTTCTAGGTCAAACAGCAAATCTGTGGTTGAGCAGCTGCTATTAATAGGGGATACCTGAGAGAAATGGAGATCTTAAATAGAAGCAAGATCTACCACAGCCAATTCTGGTCATATTGGCTTTCAGACAAAGTGCCTCAGGCCCTCAGCTAGTGGGGGTTTGCTGCTTCTAATTACCTAGGTGGCATGAGGCTTGGCAAGATTCTGGAGACCAGGCTTCCTGTCCCCTATCTCACAAGCTGTGTGACCCTGAGGGGTCTGGGATCTTCATCTCCTGTATACTTCCTCTCCTATAGAAGAGAAATGGACTATCAGAGGGTTCCAAACCAATCGGAATCTCAGGGTGAGAGTGGAGAAGGGGCTTTTAAAATACAGGTTCCTGGGCACTACCCCAGAACCAAGTAACCAGAATTTCTGGGCTGGAGGCCAAGGATGTGGTTTTTAACAATGTCACCAGCTGATTGTTCTGTAGCTAGCCTGTTCAGCCAGCTAGACTTTTGGAATCCAGTGGATTTGATGACATCTTTGAGACAGTGCAGAATGTGAATAGTACTTCTTTTAAAAAACTGTTTATTTGTCAGCAATGGCACTTCTCTCTTTACTTTGGCTGTTGGGTACTCAGAACCAAATTTGGGGCCCACTTTTAGCAAACAGGTGAACCTTATGCATTTTTCTACTAACTGTACTTCCTGATGTCTTGTATTCTTCTGCACACATTTTGCTTTTCCTATTTAAAATTTTATTTATTTATTTATTTTTGAGGCAGAGTCTAGCTCTATCGCCTGGGCTGAAGTGCAGTGGTAAGATCTCGGCTCACTGCCACCTCTGCCTTCCAGGTTCCAGTGATTCTCCTGCCTCAGCCTCCCGAGTAGCTGGGATTACAGGTTCATGCCACCACACCCGGCTCATTTTTGTGTTTTCAGTAGAGACAGGGTTTCACCATGTTGGCCAGGCTGATCTCGAACTCCTGACCTCAGGTGATCCACCTCGGCCTCCCAAAGTGCTGGGATTACAAGCATAAGCCATCATTCCTGGCCTTATTTTAAAATTATCTTATAGTAGCATGTATTATTTGTGTAAATATCTCAAGTTCTTTTGTTGAACAAGACAGGCATATATGGGAAGTGAGGAAAGGAGGGAAAATAATAGAAAAGAAGGAAAGAAGGGAAAGAGTTAATATGTGTAAGGGTCAAGAGTCAAGCAAAAAAAAAAAACTGTAGTCACTGTTCCTGGTGACATTTCTGAATTATTATTTTCTTAATTTTGCTGCTGCTTGTAACAGGCGGTTTTCCCTTTTCTTCTTCCAGGTTTGATCCCATATAATTTCATCTGTGTGCAGACAGGCTCCATCCTGTCAACCCTAACCTCTCTGGATGCTCTTTTCTCTTGGGACACTGTCTTTAAGCTGTTGGCCATTGCCATGGTGGCATTAATTCCTGGAACTCTCATTAAAAAATTTAGTCAGAAACATCTGCAGTTGAATGAAACAAGCACTGCTAATCATATGCACAGTAGAAAAGACACGTGATCTGGATTTTCTGTTTGCCACGTCCCTGGACTCAGTTGCTTATTTGTGTAATGGATGTGGTCCTCCAAAGCCCCTCATTGTTTTTAATTGCCTTCTATAGGTGATGTGGACACTGTGCATCAATGTGCAGTGTCTTGTCAGAAGGGACACTCTGCTCTTGAAGGTGTATTACATCAGGTTTTCAAACCAGCCCTGGTGTAGCAGACACTGCAATGGATGCCACCTAGAAAATGCTGTTTGTGGCCGGGCGTGGTGGCTCACGCCTGTAATCCCAGCACTTTGGGAGGCCAAGGTGGGTGGTTCATGAGGTCAAGAGTTCAAGACCAGCCTGGCCAAGATGGTGAAATCCTGTCTCTAATAAAAATACAAAAATTAGCCGGGCATGGTGGCAGGCACCTGTAATCCCAGCTACTCGGCAGGCTGAGGCGGGAGAATTGCTTGAACCGAGGTGGCAGAGGTTGCTGTAAGCCGATATCACACCACTGCACTCCAGCCTGGGTGATAGAGTGAGACACTGTCTTGACAAAAAAAAAAAAAAAAAAAAAAAAAAAAAAGAAAAAGAAAATTCTGTTTGTATTTTGTGGTCTAATAAGGAGCTCGGGATAGCCTGTTGTATTTGCCTCATGCCAGCCCCTGAGCTGCCTTGGGAGAAGATGCTGATTGTCCTCGTCCAGAGTACTGCTTTTGTAGAGTGACAGACTGCTGGGACAGATGTCCTCCTGTTGCATCTTTGGGGATGTTCAGTACCGATGATGACCTGGGAACCCACATCACTGACACCGCTCTTCATCTTCTGTCAGTCTCTTGAAGAGCATTTCTTTTGTACTTTTTTGCTGATGACCTACCTCTTCATAAGCCAAGTGAAACAAGTTGACGAACTGCCTAGGACTTGCACGTATTGCTCACATACATGATGATTTCTGTCACACTCTTGTGTTCAGACCCACTGACGTTACCACGTATGTCAAACCTTATGATCGCATGTCCTGACAGTTAAGCTGATTGCAAACAGACTATTAAATATGAATGGAGCAAACACTGTATGTCATGGATATGTTCTGGAGAAATTCTTACCCATCTGGATGGGGTAGGGCCCTTGACTCATCTGATTCATGACCAGGCAAACATTTTATCTGTTGTTTCTGCAGGAATCCCTTCTGTGTCATGCTGGGAGAACGGGTGCAGTATATGGGGCCATCAGGCAGTATACCCTCTGAATGTTTTTCATTTTTTTATTTGCTTAGAGTAACTAAAGAACAATTGTATCTTTTAATTTATCTTTTAATTCATCTTTTAATTCAAAGAGGAAACCTTGGCTTCTGATAACTTTGTTGTGTTGTATCTTAATGGCCTATAGCTGTCATTACTTTCTCTAGCTGCAGTACAGAATTGTAACAGACCTGGATGAATGCTTCCAAAGACAGAAGGACCTTGGCACCTAAACTGACCAGCCCTGTGATCCTACACCCCACAGGAGTAACTCATCAGGACTTACCAGACTGCTGCTCTTGGGCATCATCTGCTGGGTTGATGATTTGGTTTGGCCAAGAGTCTTGCCAAGACTTTAGGCCTCTTGTTCTACATGAATTCTTGGGAATTACTCATGTTCCATAGGAAGAGTGCATTCCCAGGTGATGGTTTTTGGTTATGGTATGATCCTTTCACACCAAGGATTTCATTGTTTAAAACGTGTTTCTTTAAAAGAAGCCTTGATAACGAGTCGGGGAAGGAGGCAGCAGACTTTGAAGACTGTGGCCTGTGGTGTTCTGGAGTAGGGAGAGGGAAGGAGAAACATGTTTTCCACATCATCGCAAGTGTATGCCCTTTGCCCCTCTTCAGGATCCTTAGATTTGCCTCCCTCCCTCCACCCCGACAATTTTGCAATAATGTGCCTTATCAGTTGTGAGTTTACAGGCAAAGCAGTTTCCCAAATAAGTGGATGTAAGTGTTCTGTGTGGTGCTTGTTTGAACATCTTGCTAACTTTCAACTACCTTTGCCAGTGGGAATTAGGATTGGCTGAAAATTGGACAGTCCAAAATGGTGTTTTAAGCTTTCCACTCTCAATGCTTCTTACCAAAATAATTTCTTGGAAGCCAGATTTTCATCTTCATTTTCTCTCTCTATTCCCTGTATAGTGGGGTCACTAGTAACAGGAGTAGCTACCAGATGGGCAGCAGGAAAGCATAGGGAAGAAGCAGAGTGCCGGTCTAACTTTTACAGAATACTCAAGAAGAGGCTGTCACCAAATAAAATGATGATTGCCCCTTCCTTTCATGGCTGTGTCAAATACAAGAATCACAGAAACTAGCTTTCTCCATTACCTGCTTTTCGTGGCTGCAGGAAACCCAGTCATGGAAAGTCTTCCTTTCCCTCAAGTTCTGACAAATGCTGAGATTATTAAGGCAGCTCTCAGGGCACAAACAGTACATTTAGAAAAAGACAGGACTAGAAAACAGTGAAGTACACTTTTTGTTTAATTCCATGCATTTGTTTGCTTTGATAGTCATTCTTGTTCCCATTGCCGTTCAATACAGAGAGGGAGCCGGCATCGGAAAACAACACTGGGAGCTGGGGACTGACAGTACAGGAGACCACAGGGGAGCCAGGTAAGGGGCTTCATTTGGAGACTTAACCACAAAAGAGAAATTCATTTGCTCCAAGTCGATAGGAGCTCAAATTACTGTAATAAAACATCAAAGAGGGTCCTCCTACTTCCAGAGTCTGGGAAGTGGTCACTCTGAAGGTGAAGAGCCACTGGGGTGATATGAGCAAGATGGGACATCTTCCTAATAGCTTGCACATGCTGGCTGGGGTTCCCTTGGCCTGCAGTCACTGGAGGACCCGGTCCACCTGGTCACTGGACAGCAGCCTGGGGCCGGGAGCCAGCAATCCCTGAGTGCTGTGAAGTGGCTCTGGAGAGCAGACCTGGGATGCTGCCGGGAGCTTCCTTACAGTGGCCTTGCCATCTGCTTAGGGCTCTGCTCTGTGAAGTCCTGCCATCGTGCCCTGGCCATGTGACAGTTAACAAAAGCCTTAACCCACCTCCTGTTTCTCAGAGCAGTGATTTCAGAGCTCCCCTCTTTAGCCACCTGTCCCTGAGAAATGCTCCAGGTTCCACAAGGGTCCTCTGCTTAGCCTAGTTCAGTCCAACTTGAATAGGCATTTGCAGTATCAGTTGTAACATGCAAACAAGCAGATTAATATGATTCTAATGTGCCAGTCTGTGAGGTTGGTAACACTAGTGGTGTGAGTATCCTAGGATATTTGTCCTATGAAATCAGCAAAGAAGAAACATTTTGCTGCCTGGAAAGGCACTAAATTCATACTGACAGTACAAGTCAAAGTCTCGAAAAGAATGTCACATTGTTTTGGTACATGAGTCTCACAGAGTCTAAGAAGCAAGTAACTGGGACTTACATTAATTTTCTGTTTATAAAAGGCGAGGGAGGAACATATTCATTCAACAGCATTAAATGATGTGAACGAAGAGACATTTTGGAATGGGATCCATCAGTGATTGGCGTTCCTTCAATTGGAATTGTCCAAAAGGGCAGTGGGTAGAGGCAAGTGGCCTTTCCCCTTTCTGTGGTACCGCCCCTGACAGCCACAGGTGGGTCCATAAGAGAACACTAGCGCGAGCCTGTCGTTCTGCCATTGGGGCTAACTCAAGCTCAAATGGCAATTCCAATCAAGTGGCAATTGTTGCTCCAAGTGCTATGTTGAGAGGTTCTGAGGCTGTGTCTAGGCTCAGTAGGAAAGATAACGATGCTCAATACATAATGTTGGTCTTGGTCTTGGAGGTGGTAGATGGTGGTAAGTGGTAGTATAATATTTTGGCTTCTGGCTCAGTGGGAAAACAAAACATAGCACACGCTACTGCAGAGCAGGGCAGGAATTCTATGGATTATAAATACTATGTTCTGGAGAATTCAGTTCCAGGAAGTTCAAGTGGGACTGTTTTAAGAAAAGGAAAAAAAATTGAGACATAAGGACATTGAAGAAAAAAAGAGTAAATCATTTGATCAAAAAGGATGCATTTATTCTTAAAGGATGCCAATGTTCCACAGTGGGAGAGGGCATTTAAAGTAGTCTGGAGGCTGGGTGTGGCAGCTCATGCTTGTAATCCCAGTACTTTGGGAGGCCAAAGCAGGAGGATCACTAGAGCCCAGAGTTCGATACCAGCCTGGGCAACACAGGGAGACCCCCATCTCTACAAAAAAAAAAAAAAAATTGTTGTGCATGGTGGCACACACCTGTGGTCCCAGCTGCTCAGGAGGCTGAGGTGGGAGGATCACTTGAGCCCAGGAGGTTGAGGCTGCAGTGAGCCATAATCATGTCACTGTACTCCAACCTGGTGACAGAGTGAGATCCTGTGCCCCCACCCCCCCCAAAAAAAGTCTGGGTTGGTGCCAGGTAAATCCCAAACCCAAGCATGTCTATTACTTAGAAAAAGAGAGGGGAATAATTTAGCATGATGAAGCTCTACAGGAGATGTCCAGTACTTACTAAATCCTACTCAAAATGTCTTTAATTCTAGAAGGATAGATTTGTTTGATGCCAACATTTTAAAATACAGTATCTCAACTTCAAGTAGCTAGATGAAGATGCTAGTTTACAATAGAGCTAGCATCTTCATCTTTCTCAGTAAGAGCTCCCCACTATCTTGCAAACAGGTCTAAACTTAAGTGGTGGTAAGGTCCGTTATCATTTCAAAGTAGATGCAGACTTCTCAGTCCTTCTGCAAAGCAATTTTAAAAGGAACTGTTATCCAGAGGATATGATCTTGAAATAGATGAAAATCAGAACCAAATGCTCATCTGCAACCCAAATTAAAACTCATCATCTTGCAGTCAGTCAAAAACAGATGCTAACAGAACATGGACATTCATCCCAAGATGGTGAAACTTTCCATCAACGAAGCAGCTTGAAATCACAGTCGTGAGGTTCCCGGAAGCACTGTTGTAACACACTTGTCAGGACTGAAGAATTAGCTCATAACTTCCCTGAGCTCTTGATTCAACACTCTTCAGATGACTGTGGAGTTGTTCTCAAAGAAACATACATCAATTCAAGATTTTCCCGGTTATCACAAGGCAGGCAGCGAAGGACCAGGCTGGGCTAGAATAGGTATTTCCCTTTTTAACCTCCACTAAGGACGTTATTCTTCTCTGAAACCTCTAGTCAATTCTACTCAAAAAAATGTGTTCAATATGGACTTTATTCAACTCTCGACTATACAGTGAATGACTGAGATTCAGCCACTACGTACTACCCTAACATACTCATAACAGTTAATCCAGATAAGGTGTATGATGACAATAGTGTAACAGATAATCAAGATGAGAATTCAAAAAAACTGATCAAAATTATGAGGTATCAGGGGTAGGTTTTCTAGGAAGACCATCACTGAAAGATGTAAGATAGAAGCTGACCCTCATGTTTCTCTGTTGCCACTAAAGGTGGGCAAGAATTGGACAAAAGTGCCAGTGTTTTATGTTGGATAGAAAGAAGACATAGAGTTGTAGCATCTCTGTTCCAAGGAATAATGAACCAGAGAGATTTACAGTACAGTGAGATCTGAAGTCAGAGGATGGAAAATATAGCCTTTCAAGATTTTTTTTTCTAGTCGTTGGTCCTCTAAGTGACCAGGCCTCCTTCTTAAAGTTCTTTAGTCTTGTTCTAGGATGACATCACAGTTAGGCATTTTATGTCATGCCCTACATGTATATACAGTAGTCCTCCCTTATCTCTGGGGGATACATTCCAAGACCCCCAGTGGATGCCTAAAAACTGATAGTACCAAACCCTATATATACTATTTTTTTTTATCTATACTTACATATCTATGATAAAATTTAATTTGCAAATTAGGCACAGCACTCTTGCCCTTTGGGGCTATTGTTAATTAAATAAGGGTACTTGAACACAAGCACTGTGATACAGTCATCTGATAACCAAGACAGTCGATCTGATCACCGAGACTGCTACTAAGTGACTAATGGATGAGCAGCATGAATATGCTGGACAGAGGGAGGATCACATCCAGGGCAGCAAGGGGCAAGATCTTATCATGCTCCTCAGAATGCCGTGCAATTAAAACTTATGAATTGTTTATTTCTGGAATTTTCCATCAAATATTTTTGGACTGCCGTTGAACGTAACTGAAACCATGAAAAGTGAAGCCATGGGTAAGAGGGGACTACTGTATACCATTTCTTTTTTTTTAGTCTCCCTGTTACTCCCCACTAGGAGAATAAAGGTGGGAGAACAAAGGGGTCTGGCAGGAAGGAGATTGCAAACTATGTTGTCAATTCTTGAATCCATGAACCCTGTGCGGAAACCCTCTAGGTCTGTTCCTCTCAGGACATTAAATCATTCTCTTTTTATTTCTAATATAGTCCCATGATTTTATTTCCTAAGAAACTTCAGAAAATTTACAGCTTTTGAACTATATGTCCATCCACTATTTGACATCCTGGGGGTCATCGGCCCACCCAGGAGCTTTCATGATCAAGTCAAAATCACAATGTATCCATTGGGCTTCAGGGCAGAACATGCATCCTCAGATGATTGTTGTACACAGAAAATTAGGGAACACAGCTAAGATCAATACCAGGGAGCTCCCAAATGGGAGTTCCATTTTCATTCCTTCATTAAAATCATAAAATCCATAATAATTCCTGGTTAGCAATAAACACAGCCATTGTGCCACATCATAAATCACACCTTCTGATCGACAGAAAATGAGAATGATAATATTATAAAATAAAATAACAATGATAATAATGCCATAACTTAAGATCTTTCTTGTAGTCCAGCTACAGAATTTTTACAAAATGGAATAATTTAATGCAAACAATACTGTTCTTTGTATAAATTAAACATTTTCCTTCATCCTATCTAAGAGCTATAAATCACAGACACTACATTTTAAATCAATGGATCAACATAAAGTGTAAACAAATGGATCAAACAAGCAAAAGGAACTCTAAATTCCCTCCTGCCTTTCCTTTTTGGCTGATGCAATCAGTGAAACCCAGAGGAGCGGCAACATTTTCATGTGCATTGGAAATGGTTTAACAGCTGTCTGTGCAAGTATTTCCTAACGTCCAACATGACGTAATGTCAAAGAGTCCAGCGAATCTAGAGAGGTCGTTTGACAGTAATCTATCTTGGAGACAGAGACAGGTACTAGGTCAAAACCTATTTGTACATAAAATTCTAAAAAAAACTTTCCTTAAGACCAAGGCACCATGAAGTACCTTGAAATGCTTTTCAGAGCCCATGACCCTGGAGACAGGCAGGACCTCATGCTTTTGGCAACGTAAAAATCTTTCCTATCCCTGCTCAGCATCCCTTGTTCTTTCCACAAATGTTCAAATCCAGTTATTTAAAACTGCATTGATTTGGAGTGAAGTAAAAGATATTTTACAAGTAGCATTGAACAAAAATGCTATTGTGCTGGCAGAGGAGTTGCCTTTTGCAAGCGGCTTGTTTTTGCCTTTATTCTGACAGTGGTAGCCAGTCATTAAGACTTCTAAGATAGGCCGGGCACAGTGGCTCACGCCTGTAATCCCAGCACTTTGGGAGGCCGAGGCAGGCGGATCACCTGAGGTCAGGAGTTTGAGACAAGCCTGGCCAACATGGGGAAACCCCGTATCTACTAAAAATACAAAATTAGCCAGGCGTGGTTGCGGGCACCTGTAATCCCAGCTACTCGGGAGGCTGAGGCAGGAGAATCCCTTGAACCTGGGAGGTGGAGGTTGCAGTGAACCGAGATTGTGCCATTGCACTCTAACCTGGGCAAAAAGAGCAAAACTCTGTCAAAAACAAACAAACAAACAAACAAAAAAAACAAAAAAAACACCAAACCAACAAACCAAAAAAAAAAAGAACTTCTAAGATAGAATGAGTTAGTGAATAAAAACAAAGGGATGGTTTGGGCTCAGACATTGTATAGACACACATACATCCTAGCTGCCTTCAAAGTCTGTTCTCCTGCTTGAATCAATATGACTCAAGTACACAAGCAACCTGGTTCCAGAGAGGCGTGATTCCATCTTCTCCATGTAGCTGAACTGAGTGATCCTGAGAATGGAGTTTTATAAATTCCACGTTCGTTTTCCTAACACCGTTGTAGATGTTCTTCCTCTCTTACCCTTTTCTCCTCCTCAGTACTGCCCCCCAACCTTTGTTCCTACAGGAAGTGGTCAGCAGGCAGAAAGGAAATGAGCTACAAGGAAATGGCACTTGAGTATGAAAGATCAACACATTGGGTCAAGGTAGCACATTTGTCAAGGTAATGACAGTGACAGCACTAAAAAGGGACGTATTTGCCAAAAACAAGATTTGACAGTATCTGTAAACCTCACTACCAACTGCTGCTTAAACATTTAAAAATGAAACCAGCTTCCATATACACAGGTTTGTTTGTTTGTTTGTCTGTTTTTCCCTCCTAGAGGAAGCACACGCCCTTGAAGACGTTGGGTGCAAGTATCTGGTCACCAGACTTTTCTAGGTCATTTCCGTAAGCCACCTGGACAAGCTGGTTGAAGTGAATATGGTCTGTTCACAAGTTGCCTGGAATTGCTTTTCCTTTGCTGTTCTTTGTGTTCTAAAATGTTCAGTGTCTTGCTCTGGCTCTTCTTTAGTCACTTATGGCCAAAAGACCTGGTCCCCTGTTCAAGCAGCAATAATACCTCCCGGCCCCACAAATTCCCAAGGATGTTGCTCCTAAATTCCACTTATTTCTTTTTTTCTGTTCTTTTCTTTTTCTTTATCCTTTTTTTTTGCAAGAAATTATTGTCTCTCTATCTCATATATAGTTCACTCTTTACAGTACAAAGTGTTAAAATGTCAAACAAAAATAAATATCAATGTTACAGTAGCTAGAATATTCAATAAAATAGATCCCTGCCATTCTTGATTGAAATGTTCAGTGAGACTTAATTTCATTTGGATATTATTTTCCAGAGATTTGCGAAGTCTCATGTTCCTGTTATTGCAGCTCATTTCTAGGGGGTGGTAAAGATGGGGTAGTCTCTCTTCCCAGACAAAATGCTGGGAGAGAGTGGGACGAGTCTGGGGGTGGGGTGGATCTGAAATGCCAGTATAGTCACGAGATCTTCAGGATGTGTATTCCTTCATTACCAGGTAGCAGAGCTGTAGTGTTTATTGGTCCTAACTGTGGCATCAGAACACTCCCCATCTGAAGAGTCACAGTCCGATTCTTCAAACTGCATAGGGTTCTGCAAAGGCAAGACAAAATAAAACCTTAATTCATTTCTATAATCACTCAGTAAATATATGTGAAACACCTCCCACACAACAGGCACTGTGCTTGGTAAGGGGGCTACAAAGGTAAATGACACCAGGTCCTGTCGTGGGGCTTATGGAGAAAGAAAACACATGATGATGATGATTGCTACGACAATAATAACAGTGCCCACCACACAACCACTTATATAGTGTTTACTATGCTCCAGGCACTGTTGTAAGTACTTTATTTATTTATTTATTTAGAGATGGAGTCTCACTCTGTCGCCCAGGCTGGAGTGCAGTGGCACGATCTTGGCTCACTGCAACCTCCGCCTCCTGGATTCAAGCGATTCTCCTGCCTCAGCCTCCTGAGCGGCTAGGACTACAGGCACGTACCACCATGCCCGGATAATTTTTTGTATTTTTAGTAGAGATGGGGTTTCACTGTGTTAGCCAGGATGGTCTTGATCTCCTGACCTTGTGATCCATCTGCCTCGGCCTTCCAAAGTGCTGGGATTACAGGCATGAGCCACTGTGCCCGGCGGTAAGTACTTTATTAATACATCTGTTAATCCATTTAGTCCCCATGATAACCCTATGAGACAGATGCTATTATCATCCCCATTTTACAGAGAGGTTAAGTGGCTCGCCAGGGTCCCACAGTAAGTGGAATACTACGATTTGCATTCAGGCAGTCAGATTCCAGGCTATACACTTACAACCACTATGCTAGCCTGCCTCTCCAAAGGCAGTCCTGAATATGAAATAAAGTGCTGTATGTCCTATGATGGCATCATCCAGGGAAGAGTCAGGGTATGGAGGCGGGAGGCTCAGACCTTTAAAATAATTTTTTTTTTTCAGAGACAGGGTCTCACTGTTGCTCAGGCTGGAGTGCAGTGGTGTGATCATAGCTCACTGCAGCCTCAAACTCCTGGGCTCAAGAGAACTTTCCACCTTAAGCCTCCCGAGTAGCTGGGACTGCAGGCATGTACCATCACACTCAGCTAATTAAAATTTTTTTTTTTGTAGAGGCAAGGTCTTGCTATGTTGCCCAGACTGATCTTGAACTCCTGACCCTAGAGTGATCCTCCTGCCTCAGCCTCCCAAAGTGCTGGGATTACAGGTATGAGCTACCACACCTGACCTGGGCTCAGACCTTTAACCATGTTGGGAGATAGGAGTGGGAGGAGGTGATGTTTGAGTTAAATCTTGACATGAAGGGTTCCTGAGCAGTTCAATGTGTGTGTGTGTCATTTGGGAGAAACCACCCTCATTTCTGGGAGCTCTGTTGATCTCTGTATGTCTACTTACTTCTTGGAGGCCTGATATGGTTTGGCTCCGTGTCCCCACCCAAATCTCATGTTGAACTGCAATTCCCAGTGTTGGGGGAGGCACCTGGTGGGAGGTGACTAGATCATGGGAGTGGATTTCCCCCTTGCTATTCTCATGATAGTGAGTGAGTTCTCATGAGATCTGATGGTTTCAAAGTGGGTGGCACTTTCCCTTTGCTTTCTCTCTCTCCTACCACCATGTGAAGACATGCTTGCTTCCTCTTCACCTTCTGCCATGATTGTGTTTCCTGAGGTCTCCCAGCCATGCTTCCTGTACCGCTGGTGGAACTGTAAGTCAATTAAACCTCTTTTCTTCATAAATTACCCAGTCTCAGGTAGTTCTTTATAGCAGTGTGAAAACAGACTAATACAAGGCCACTGTTGTATCTTATTAAATGAAAATTGTAAAGGCTCTAGAGACTTGAACCCCAAAGAGCAAAAAAGGGAACAGTGATGGGAGGAGAAGGGAGAGTCCCCACCTCATAGCCACGTTCCTCCACACACAGCTTGCCCAGAGACATCTGAGTCTTCACACGGCGTACGGCACACTCCTTGTCAGAGAGCCCATCTGAGTGTGAGGATATGTCAATGGGAATCTCTGGCGTCTGGGACAGCAGGTCGTCTAGCTTCTCCGCCAAGCGGTCTTCAAGTTTATCAGCTAACTCATCAGGACTGTTTGAGTGGTCACTGGTATTTCCCTCTTCTCCATCAGACACAGAGAAATTCTCAGAGCTAAAGGTTGAATATGACTGGCAGCTGCTGATACAGCGATGGGGCCTAGAACCAAGAAGAACCAGGAAAACTTAGAGGAACAACTACTTTCCTTTCCTTATCTGTCACTCATAGTAGTGGTAGAGATAATCTAGTTTTTTTCCTGCCATCGAGGAGGCCTAAGAAATCAAGATAGGTAGAAACTATTTAACTTTTAACATGAAAGCAATGGACTGATCCCCCATGAAATTCCATGTTGAGGCCCTAATACCAGTGTGACTGTATTCGGAGATAGGGCTTTCAGGAGGTAAATAAAGTTAAATGGAGCATAAGGGTGGGGTCCTAATCAAATAGGATTGGTGGCCTTATAAAAAGAGGAAAAGATTCTCTCCATTCCTGCCTCCTGCCCTTTTTCAACATGCATGTGCAGGGCAAAGACCATGTGAGGAAACAGAGAAGGTGGCTGTCTGCAAGCCAGGAAGAGAGCCCTCACCAGAAACTGAATCTGCTGACACCTTGATCTTGGACTTCCCCAGCTCCAGAACTTGAGAAATAAGTTCCTGTTTAAGCCATCCAATCTGTAGTATTTTGTTATGGCAGCCCAAGGTGACTAACACAAGAAGGAAATTTTAATTTCCCCTTTCATTTGGTTTATATATTTATGTGACTAAACACTATACTCCAAGCTGATGGCTATGACTGGTCTTTGAAAAAAATCAGCTTGTCTAATCACGTTATGTACATATATGCATAGTATGGAATGTCCAAATTGAAATTATGCCTCTTATTTAGAGAGTCCTAGATTCTCACAGGTGAAAGAGACTGGAGAGTCTCTGGACTAACTCGTTTCCAAGATGAGAAAACTGGAGCCAGAGAAGGGAAGTGACTTGTTTAAGGCCACACCGTGAGAAACGGCAGAGCAGAGGCTTGGGCTGGGTCTACACACACTTTGATCAGTGTCCTTCTCTAACCTCCATCCCTCAACTCCCTGTCAATCCACCCCAGCTTCATTTCCCAGAGCCCAGTGTCCACTGGGCATGGTGGCCCTGGAGGCCCAAGTGCTTTCACTACCTCTGTTGACCAGCCTCCAACAGAAATGAGCTTGGAAGGAACATTTACTCTGCAGCTGTGGGTACTGCCCAGCTGGTTAGTAGCTCATTCCAGTTAACAACTGAGTTTGGCTCTGATGAGCCAACGCTTCTGGGGAGATAATTTGCAAAAGTTCCTCAGTTCCTTCCCATTGTTTATAAGCAGCTTAGTAAATAAGGATGATATTAGCTTACACTGGTTTAAAAAACATAAGAAAACAAATAATAAAGACTGCCTTTTTCTTATCTTTCTGTATTTCTTAGTATAAAGATTTTTTTTTTTTTTTTTTTTTTTTTGAGACAGAGTCTCACTCTGTCGCCCAGGCTAGATTGCAGTGGTGCCATCTCAGCTCATTGCAACCTCTGCCTCCCGGGTTCAAGCAATTCTCCTGCCTCAGCCTTCTGAGTAGCTGGGACTACAGGCATGCACCACCATGCCTGGCTAATTTTTGTATTTTTAGTAGAGACAGGGTTTCGCCTTGTTGGCCATGCTGGTCTCGAACTCCTGATTCAGCCTCCCAAAGTGCTGGGATTAGAGGTGTAAGCCACAGTACCCAGCCTAGTACAAAGAGATTTTATGCCATATGACCTAGGTCTGGCTGATGCCCAGGCCAGGTGATGGGGTGAGTTGGTGGGGGGTCAGGGGGGCAGATCAGGGATATATAAGAAGAGGTCATAAAGAGTCCAGGAATAGCAGGGAATGAGAACAGATTTCAATTTTGTGTATAATGCGGGATCCAGAATATAATTTATCAAAGGGCCAGGAGTCCTTTGGTTTGTAGGGAATTCCTGTTTTGGGGCAGGTGCACAAATCTTCCTGGGGAGACTTCTTAGAGCATTACTCTTCAAGAACAGAATGTCTATTAGCAGAAAAAGACCTCTTGGTAGGAAAACTATCTTCTCCTCTACCTTAGGGGCAGCTTTTATTCTAGAAGTAAGGGGAGATGGCCCTTATTGACTCCTAGCAGGAATATTATTATCACTATCTAAGCAAGAAGCTATTTCTAAGGCTGGGTTGAAGGTGGACTCAGCTTATCATATTTAACTTGAGGTATAAAATCTAAGGCATGGGGAATGCTATGGACTGAATTGCCTTCCTCCCAAATCCATCAGTTGAAGCTCTAAACGCCAATATAATTGTATCTAGATAGACCCTCTAGATAAGGTCTTTAGGAGGTAATTAATATTAAATGAGGTCATAAGAGTGGGCCCCTAATCCAATAAGACTGTGACCTTTTAAAAGAAGGAAGATCTCTCTCTGCCATGTGAGGAAACAGCAAGAAAGTGGCTGTCTGCAAGCCAGTACGAGAGCCTTCATCAGGAACTGAGTCAGCTAGAACCTTGATCTTGAACTTCCCCAGCTCCAGAATTGTGAGAAATCAATTTCTGTTGTTTAAGCATCCAGAAGCCTGAGCAGACTAACACAGGGAGGCTCACTAGAAACCAACGCAATTACCCATAAAACAGCATGGCCATCTGTCACAAACTGGCCACTGTATTCTCAGTTGTAACCTTGAATCTGTATTCATGCTCCTCATCATGAAGTTGCTGTAAAATGAATGCTGATGAACTAGGATCTGCTGTGCATGAACAACTGCCAAAATGTGCCAACAGGAAAACATGAACACAGTGAGTTCAAAGTTCTCTATAAGGTGGCTGCCAGGGAATCACCTGTGGTTGAAGAGTAGGTGTGGCAAACTTAGGATTTTTTTCCCCATTCCACTAAAAGCAATCATGTGCATTTGTTGGTTTTACCTCTGTCTTCGTGGAAATTCAACTTCACTATCTACTTCCCCTTCTTCCTCTTCTGAGGAGTCATCTCCACTCTAAGGAGAACAAGGAGAAAAGAGTTTTATTTATTTTAGTGTCACTCTCTCTCACCCCATCCCCACTACCGGTAAAAAATGTAATTATCATCAAAAGGCATTCATTTAGTAGTAGCTTGCTGAATGTCATCTTTAAACATACATGTCCTCATTATTCATTTAGCGACTTTTCCAGGGTACCTATGATGGCAGGCCTGCATGAGATGCTGGAAGACGTGTAAAACTCAGTGAAATTTTCTTTGTCCTCAAAGAGATGATGGCTCCATTAAAGCGTCCAGAGGTGAGTGATGGAGAGGGAAGTTGGAGAGGTCTTGGATTTGGGGGCAGTCTCTTGTAATCATTGTCACTAGTGGTTCCAGGCTCTGTTATAGAAGTGATCTTTGAAATCCTCAAAGCCCAACAATTACTTTTTCCCTTTTTATATACCAATTTTCACTAATATTATGCATTAGTTTATATATATACTAATTTATATACCCTTTTTCCCCAATATTATGTAGTTAGATAGACATTTTTGAGGGTCAGACTATATCCTGTTTGTACTTTATGCCTCACTCCATCAATACAATACTGCATACAAAATTGGTGTTATCCCTATAAATATATATAATTATTGTTTGTCAATTAAAAGAAAGTGCTTAATGCATTTTTATTGAGTCAGCATGTTGGCAGCAATAAGGGAGCTTTGGCTGGGACACCTGAGGCCCCGTGATTGCTGGGGCTCCGTGGTTGATCTGGAAGGCGGGGTAAGTGTACTGACTGAGGTGATCTTCCTTTACAGAGAACTCATCTCAAACCAAGGGCATAGGAGCAGCCACACTTAAGATCAACTGTCCTTAATGACAGCATCATGATACACTGGATTACCCAGTCACTTGTAAGGTGGGTAATTGGGTCCAAGGAACTGTACCAAATATTGAGAATAATTTACCTTTTTAAAAGTCAGTTCTAAAATACCATGACTCTTACTCATTTGTATTCTGATATGCTTTCTTTTTTAAATAGGAAAGACAGAGATGAAGTTATCCTGACTGCTGAGATGAGCAGTTTACCCTAGGAGGACCTGTGGGACTACGTTTTGGTAAAGAAAAGTTGAGCTGTCTGTGGGAGTGAGGTTCCAATGAGGCCAAATGTACAAGGTGTGTGTTCCATGGCCTAAAGATCTGTAGATGGTGTCACAATGGCATGAGAAAGTTTCAAAGATACATGTTATTTGGGGGAGCCTGGGGGATGGGGTGACTGCTAAAGGGTGTGGGGTTTGTTTCTGGCATGATAAAAGTGTTGTAAATTTGGTTGTGGTGATAGTTACATAGCTCTGTGGATAAAAAGCATTGAACTATACATTTTAAATGGGGGGACTGTATGGTATGCAAATTATATCTTAACAAAGAAGTTACCAAAAAATACAAGTTACTGGCCATCGGAGTTGGAGGAGCAGAGAATGGATTGGCCCAAATCAACTGCACCAGCTGAAACACAATTAATTAATTAATTTATTTATTTATTTATTTATTTATTTATTTATTTATTTATTGAGACAGAGTCTTGCTCTGTTGCCCAGGCTGGAGTGCAGTGGTGCGATCTTGGCTCACTGCAACCTCTGGCTCCTGGGTTCAAGTGATTTCCTGTCTCAGCCTCCTGAGTACCTGGGATTACAGGAGTGCACCATCATGCCCAGCTAATTTTTGTATTTTTGGTAGAGACGGGGTTTCACCATATGGCCAGGCTGGTCTCGAACTCCTGACCTCAGGTGATCCACCCGCCTTGGCCTCCCAAAGTGCTGGGATTACAGGTGTGAGCCACCACGGCCAGCCCCTGAAACACAATTTAATCTCTGGGACTGCTTAGTCGGTACAGGAGCAGCAATGTAGGTGGAGGGGGAAATGCAGTTCCCAGACGACAGCCCTCAGCTTCAGCTTCTTTTCTACTCAATGCCTACCTGACCAAACATACTCATATTTTATACCCTTTCATTCCTTCAGCTAAATTCCTGGTGAACAATGATGATGAGATGAAACCATACTTAGAATTGGGTGGGTGTCTACCATGTTGTAAACATTTTTCATACATAATCTTATTTTTTGACTCATAGCAAGAAGAGCTAATACTTTTGGAAAAGTGCTACGTTCCAAGCCCTGTTCCAAATGCTTTATATGTATTTATGCCTGTAGTCTTTATATCAACTGATGAGGCAGAGTCCAATATTAGGCCCATTTTATGGACAAGGAAACTGAGGTCCATAGAGGTACTAAATGGAAGAGCGTAGCTTTTTTTTTTTTTTTTGAGATGAGGTCTCACACTGTCGCCCAGGCTGGAGTGCAGTGGCTGGATCTCGGCTCACTGCAGCCTCCTGTCCCAGGTTCAAGCAATTCTCTGCCTCTGCCTCCTGAGTAGCTGGGATTACAGGTGCCTGCCACCATGCCTGGCTAATTTTTGTATTTTTGGTAGAGATGGGGTTTCACCATGTTGGCCAGGCTGGTCTTGAACTCCTGACTTCATGATCCACCTGCCTCGGCCTCCCAAAGTGCTGGGATTACAAGCATGAGCCACTGCACCCGGCCAAGAGCCTGGCTTTAAATTAAGATCTGTCTGACTCCTAGGCTCGTGCTCTTAGCTGCTATGGTAGTCTGCTTCCCAGCTGACAAATCCCAGGCAGCCAGTGGATAAGGAGGAGAGAAACAGGTTTCAATGACTAAGAACTACCTGGGTCACGATGCCTGTCAATTAAGGCAATGTTTTCCAAAGTAAATTGTGAAGAAAGCTAGTGCCACAGGGGATTAATAGATGTTAATTTTAAAAGGCTGTATGTTCAAATAGGTGAGGGAAATGCACGGTTAAACAAGTTTACTGCAAGATTTCTCAAAGCAGAGGACTGTTTATGTGCACTAGGAATCTGTATGAGGGGATGAGAGAATACTGTGCTTCTTAAACTTACCCTGTAACAGGCTCCTTACTTCCCCTAACATCCCTCAGGACTAGAGCCATAGCATAGTAGTTTCCAAACTATTTTGATTACATATCCCCACTATATAGTTTTGTTTTTTTTTTTTTTTTTTTTTTTGAGACAGAGTCTTGCTCTGCCACCCAGGCTGGAGTGCAGTGGCGCGATCTCGGCTAAATGCAACCTCCGCCTCCCAGGTTCAAGCAATTCTCGTGCCTCAGTCTCCCGAGTAGCTCGGATTACAGGTGTGTGCTACCACACCTGGCTAATTTTTGTATTTTTTTTTTGGTAGAGATGGGGTTTCACCATGTTGGCCAGGATGGTTTCGAACCCTTGACCTCAAGTGATCCTCCTGCCTTGGCCTCCCAAAGTGCTGGGATTATAGGCGTGAGCCACTGTGTCCAGCCCATATCCCCAATATATAGTTATCTATAAATAAATTGTTATACATACACTTGACTCAGTCCTCTGGTTCAGTAGTTCCTAAAGTGTATTCCATGGTTTATCACTTAAGCAGTGTGGAAAAAACGAACTTAAAGTAAAATAAATTTCTATTTATGTTTCTGTCATCTTGTCCTTTTACAAAATGTACACTTTTTACATATGCTCTCTAATGTGTATAACATGACAGGCTCTGGCATTCTTTGAAGGTAGTGACGCCGGCCACTCTCGTCATTACACTTTACCTTCTGCAGAGGCCTTGTTTTTCGAGGTAGCGCTGGAGGGGTGACAAGGTGAGAGGTGCCGAGGGATGACTCAGACCTACAGCCGCTGAATTCATTTTCTTCCATTTTCTCAGAACTCAGGGTGTTTTCCAAGAGAGGATTGTGTGCTGGTGACTTGGAAAGGTCAGGGCTCCTCCCCACTGGCTCAGCAGAGGGTATGTCTAATGACCCATACTGTTCTGGCCTGCACTGAAGGCAGGGGTCATAAGGGTCAGCCTGGCAACAGCCCCAGGGACCAGCTTGGCCCTTGTCAGGCTCAGAACTTCTCCAGCAGTCTGCAGCCATGGCTGTGGAGATGAGGTCAGGGCTCGAGCCTGGCAGCTGTCTCTGAGCATGGTTGCTGAGTGGGCTCCGCAGGGCTGCTGCTGGGCCAAAGTACCTCAGGTTGTTGGTGCAGGTTGCAATGTCCTGTCCGTGCATATTGAGTCTGGGATGGTGACTCTGGGACATGGCAGGAGGGGACTGCTGGTATTGCTGCTGCAGAGAATTATGGTGATGGAGAGAAGGGTATTGGGATTGAGCTTGGTGTAGGTAAGTGGGATGGGGTGAATTTTCCTGGGCTGGCTGGTTTTTCAAGATTGCGGCAAAGTCACTATGGCTGCCTCTGCTATTCCCTCGGCGGTGGCGTGGTTTGCTTCGATATCGGCTCTTGCCGCTAGAGGTGGACATTTTGGGACTTCCGGACAAAGGGGATGCAGTGGGAGCCACTTCTGTGGTGGGGATCCCTTCCGATCTCAACAAGTCTGGCCTGGGAGGAAAGAACAGGTTTAGTCTGAAACACATGAAAACACATTCACGTTTGGGGAAATGTATCCTAAGACTTAAAATACACAGAGCCTTTGAATCAGCAGTCACCAGGATTTATCCAATAGAGATAACATATGAGGGTCTTCAAAATGTTCATGGAAAATGCATATTATGAAAAAACTATGCGGCCGGGCGCGGTGGCTCACGCTTGTAATCCCAGCACTTTGGGAGGCCGAGGCGAGTGGATCATGAGGTCAGGAGATCGAGACCAGGTGAAACCCCGTCTCTACTAAAAATACAAAAAATTAGCCGGGCGTGGTGGCAGGCGCCTGTAGTCCCAGCTACTCGGACAGGCTGAGGCAGGAGAATGGTGTGAACCCGGGAGGCGGAGCTTGCAGTGAGCCAAGATCGCGCCACTGCACTCCAGCCTGGGCAACAGAGCAAGACTCCATCTCAAAAAAAAAAAAAAAAAAGAAAAGAAAAGAAAAGAAAAAACTATGCATGGATCTCAAAATTTTTCACATCGAAATAAACTCATACCAACTTATTGGTAACATCTCTAAGCATGATCTAGTTTGAGGCACTAAGAACAATCGCTTTGAAAAGAGCCCCTATCAGAGCAACATGAATTCTGCTACAATTAAAGAACAAACATCAAATTTGTGGTGAAGCTTAAGTGGAAGAATGGTGAAAACATCGACGCTTTATGAAAAGTTTATGGGGACAATGTCCCAAAGAAATCAGCAGTTTACAAATGGATAACTTCTTTAAGAAGGGATGGGCCGGGCGCGGTGGCTCATGCCTGTAATCCCAGCACTTTGGGAGGCCAAGGAGGGTGGATCACAAGGTCAAGAGATCAAGACCATCCTGGCCAACATGGTGAAACCCCATCACTATTAAAAATACAAAAATTAGCCAGGCATGGTGGTGCATGCCTGTAGTCCCAGCTACTCGGGAGGCTGAGGCAGGAGAATTGCTTGAACCTGGGAGGCAGAGGTTGCAGTGAGCCAAGATGGTGCCACTGCACTCCAGCCTGGCCAACAGGGCAAGACCCTGTCTCAAAAAAATGAAAAAAAGAAGGGATGAGATGATGTTGAAGATGAAGCCCACAGGAGCAGACCAACCACATCAATTTGTGAGGAAAAAAATTCATCTTACTCATGTCCTAATTGAAGAGAACTGATGATTAACAGCAGAAACAATAGCCAACTCAATAGACATTTCATTTGGCTCAGCTTACACAATTCTGATAGAAAAATTAAAGTTGAACAAACTTTCCACTCAATGGGAACCAAAACTATTGCATTCAGATCAGCTGCATACAACAGCAGAACTTTCAATAGAAATTTTAAACACTTGGGATCAAGATCTTCAAACATGTCTTTGAATAAATGAAATTGTAACAGGAGATGAAGCACAGCTCTACCAGTATGATCCTGAAGACAAAGCACAATTAAAGCAATGGCTACCAAGAGATGGAACTGGTCCAGTCAAAACAGACTGGTCAGGAGTAAAGGTCGGCCAGGCGCGGTGGCTCATGCCTATAATCCCAGCACTTTGGGAGGCCGAGGCGGGTGGATCACCTGAGGTCAGGAGTTCGAGACTAGCCTGGCTAACATAGTGAAACCCCATTTCTACTAAAAATATAAAAATTAGCCAGGCGTGGTGGTGGGCGCCTGTAATCCCAGCTACTCGGGAGGCTGAGGCAGGAGAATGACTTGAACCCAGGAGGCAGAGGTTGCAGTGAGCCGAGATCGTGCCACTGCACTCCAGCCTGGGTGACAAGAGTGAGACTCCATCTCAAAAAAAAAAAAAAAAAAAAGGAGTAAAGGTTGTCCAGGTACAGGTTGACACCTGTAATCCCAGCACTTTGGGGGCCAAGATAGGAGAATTGCTTGAGGCCAGGAGTTTGAGATCAGTCTGAGCAACATAGCAAGACCCTGTCTCTGCCAAAAAAAAAAAAAAAAAAAAAAAAAAAGCAAAGGTCATGGCAACAGTTTTTTTGGGATGCTTAAAGCATTTTGCTTGTTGACTTTCTGGAGGGCCAAAGAATGACAGTATCTGCTTATTATAGGAGTGTTTTAGAAAGTTAGCCAAAACATAAGGAGAAAAAAATCCAGGAAACCTTCACCAGAAAGTCCTTCTCCACCATGACAATGCTCCTGCTCATTCATCTCATCAAACAAGGGCAATTTTTCAAGAGTTTCTATGGGAGGTCATTAAGCATCCACCTTGCAGTCCCGATTTGGCTCCTTCTCATTGCTTTTTGTTTCCTAATCTGAAAATACCTTTAAAGGGCATCCATTTTTCTTCAGCTAATAATCTAAAAAAGACTGCATTGATATGGATACATTCCCAGGACCCTCAGTTCTTTAGGGATGAATTAAATGGCTGATATCATCACTTACAAAACTATCTTAACCTTGATGGAGCTTATGTTGAGAAGTAAAGTTTATATTTTTAATTGTTATCTTTTATAATTACATTTTCCATGAACTTGTTGAAGTCCCCTCATATGTGCATCAAAATACATGTTTGATGATGTTATGTTATAGTATTATTGGAAATAGCAAAAAGCTGGAAACAACCTACATGTCCACTTATAGAGGATTTCTGTTATTCCTTCTATATTATATCCCACACCTCACCCTAGCAAGCAAGGAGTCTTGTTTATAGTGAGTACTCAGAGAAGCTTGAAGGAAGGAAAAGGAAGGGAGGAGTCAGAGAAGGAGGAAAGAGAGCTCAGCAGGAGGTTGAGTAGAAGCAGGAAGAGAAGGGCTAGTGCAGAGTGACACTGGCATTTCACTTTGATCCTAAAGGGAGGGAGTTCTTTCACAGTCCTGTTTTCAAGTGTCCACTGGGCCAGTCGTGAAGATTATGTGCAAAAGAAAATCAGAGGCCTGAAGGTAAACCTTGCCCACACTGACTGCAAGGCCTGCAGGTGAACAACAAATGGTTTCTGAACGATGAACTGATTCAGAGCAGAGCCTCTAGGATTACCAGGAAGAACCACTGCTTTCTTCCTACCAGCAAGTAGCTTTACCCTTCTTTGGACCAGAAAGACACAAGTCAGCATGAAGTTTTACAGGCGATGGGCCCAGACTTTTTTGTTTTTAACAACAGAATCCTCTCGAATTATTATGAGAAACGCAGTGTATAAAACAGGTATAGTGGAACCAGTTGAAGTGGAGAGCAGCAGCCCTTCTCTGCAGGGCTCCCAGGCTCCCACTCCTTGTCCTTCCTACCCCTGCAATAGCCTCTGAGAAACCTCTGTACAAGCCCTTGGGTGTTCCAGGCTTTGCTTGGAAACCACAGGTACAGTCCTGTTTTCACCATATGTGACAAAGAACTCACAGCCCAGCCAAAGTGGCTCATGCTCTCATAGCTCATTAGTGGTAGAATCCAGACAAAAAGTCTCTCCTAATTTTCAATCTGGTTTATTGAAGGTCAGAGTTCAAACTTGAAGGCACATACAAATCACCTGGGGAGCTTGTTAAAAATGAAGACTTTGATTTAGTAGGTCTGGGGTGGGGCCTAAGAGCCTGCAAGTATAACAAGCTCTCAGATGATGCTAAAGTGAGGCCACACATTGAATAGCCAGAGCTCATAAGTAGGCAGCAGGCAGCAGGAGATGGGTTTTTCTTCTTTTACAGGAAAAGTACAGTTAAGGACTTGTCTTAGCATGGAAGTTCCAGGTATGAAGGGTTTATGATAAGGTGGGTAGGGTATTGTCTGCTATTGGCAGCTTCCTGTCCCAGATTCAAAATTCTATGGTCAGCTGGCCAACTTGTACTGCAGAAAGCACTTGGTTCCTACTATTACAATACCCATTTTATGGAGAAGTGCACTGAGTTTATGCTGGCTTGTATCCATCACAAAGCTAGCAAATGGCAGAACTCATAACTTGAACCCAAGTCTTTTGACCCCATGGCATAGTTCTTCCCCATTTCAATAACAGGATTTCTGTTATTCCTTCTATATTATATCCTACACCTCGCTTTCAAGCCTCTCTTTATTACAGGGTATTTAGACTATCTTTTTGGACTGTACTCACTTATGACAGGCTGGAAATGTCCCCATGATTGAACTTGACACACTTCTTTTTAGTCTCTAACTAAACATAAACTGAAACCTGGGCTTAAGGATGGTTGAATGGTTTCTCCTCTCTAATTTCCTTCAAGGTCTCCAGACTTCTCACTAGGTAATCATGGGACTGTCCAAATCATCTGAAACTGAAGTCCTTCAAGGGACAGTACAGCTCTTTGCAGGTTGCCTTCCTCGTGTTCAGCTAGCTCATTGACTAAGCATCTACTTGTGGCGTCAAACTCTTTCAAACATTTTTCACAGCCAAAATAAAAGCAAACATGAGCTCATATTTTAAAAAGTTAAATAGTTCTGTTTTCTCCCCCAGTGCTCTTGGTTTTAACTGTAGGCAGAAGGCAGGGAGCAGCCACTGGGCAGACTCTGTCTCTAATTAGTACAACAAAAGAAAACGGGTGTTGGGATTTCCCCCAACCCCAAGGATTGTGTCAGGTGGAATCTGAAAAAAGTTTCTCAGAACTTGACCATTAGATGGTTGGGGCAGTAGGTAAAAGCAACATTGGAATTAGTCCGTGTAGTTACTTATTAGAAGTTAGGTACCTATTAGTCCAGCTATGGTAGAATGACTGCCATTCTGATGGCGTCATAATACATTCTTGGTTTGTGTTCTCTCGTGACCTCTATTCTTATTGCATTTAGCTCACATCTCTCTACTGGGTCTACACCCTAGGTTTAGGGACATTCCTTCCCTTTACATTAACTTAGCTAGGAGAGAGCCAGCCCTCTGTTATTTGGGAGGAATGAGTCTCTACAGAGTTTGGTAAGGAAAAATGAGAGGTAGAGAATTCCAAGATTAAACTAATATAAGGCAAATATGTAGTAAAAAGGGGAAAGGGCAATCTTTTTTAAAACTATCACAAAATACATTTTTTGAGCACCTATGATTTGATAGATGATTTCACATGTTATAAATGTTATCTTATTTAAACTTCACAAAACTCCCATGCTAGGGTACAATGAGGGGAACCATATGGTTAGATATAGGTAATTATCGAAGCCCCTGCTTTTGTTTCCATGGTGAGTGATATGGTTTGAGTCTACATCCCCACCCAAATCTCATGTCGGATTGTAATCCCTGCTGTTGGAGGTGGGGCCTGGTGGGGGGTGATTGGATCATGGGGGCAGTTTCTCATGAATGGTTTAGCATCGTCCCCTCGGTGCTGTTCTCATGATAGTGAGTGAGTGAGTTCTCATGAAATTTGGTTATTTAAAGGAATGTAGCACCTCCTCCTTTGCTCTCTCTTCCTCCTATTCCAGCCATGTGAAGTGCTGGCTCCCCCTTCATCTTTCACCATGATTATAAGTTTCTTGAGGCCTCCCCAGAAGCTGAGCAGAAGCTGTCATGCTTCCTGTGTAGCCTGCAGAACCATGAGCCAATTAAACCTTTTTTCTTTATAAATTACCCAGTCTCAGGTATTTCTTTTTTTTTTTTTGAGACAGAGTCATGCTCTGTCACTAGCCTGGGGTGCAGTGGCGTGATCTCAACTCACTGCAACATTCAACTCCCTGGTTCAAGCGATTCTCCTGCCTCAGCCTCCGGAGTGCTGGGATTACAGGCAGGCACCACCACGCCCAGCTAATTTTTGTATTTTTAGTACAGACAGGGTTTCACCATGTTGTTCAGGATAGTCTGGATCTCTTGACCTCGTGATCTGCCTGCCTCAGCCTCCCAAAGTGCTGGGATTACAGGTGTGAGTCACCGCGCCCGGTCAGGTATTTATGACAATGCAAGAAGGGACTAATACAGTGAGTTTGCAGGTACTTTCCACATTATTAAAAAGAATGAACTAAATGTGTGAATAAAAGTAGGCCATGTGTGCTCAATTGTGTTGTAAATCAAGAATTATGACTAATCCAATTCTGTGTCCTAGAGGTCAGAAAAATAAAAAGAAATCTCATGTGCTGTAATTATACCATTTTATCCACGAGGACACTGGGGTTGACAGAGGTCAAGTCACACAGCGTATAAGGCAGGTCCAGGATTTGCCTCCAGGTCTGTCTGGCCCCCAGTTTATTTTTCTTTCCATGCTAAGACAATAAATATTTATGCCACAGATGTAAAAGCTAGATTCCTAAAGTCTGTGATACTCTCTCACCTTCCTACTCTATTTTACCTAGAGATGAGTATCTCTACACTCATCTGCTGAGCTACAGAAGAGGCCACATCCGCCATCCTGTTAGAATGGATTTGTAGGTGGCTCTTTCCCCATTTATCTGAATACTGCGTTTGTACAGGTGTCTCACCGTTTGGTCTGCATCCCAGATTTGTGAGGCACTCCTTTCCTTTTCATAAGTTTCTCCATGGCATTGGGGTGGATGATTGGACGAACAGGGTGTCGTTTGTAGGTCCCAGGATACTTCTTTTCCACTGCTTGCTCACGCCTGCAGAATAAAGGCAAAAGCCACACCTCAGTCATTGCAGACAGAAAGGATAGGCAGAATATTTTCACTGGCTAATTCTACCCACAGATTCTGGCCACATTTAGCTATTTGAATAACAAGGCTGCTATTCAGGTTTAAAAAACAAACAAACAGCCGGGCTCGGTGGCTCACGCATGTAATCCCAGCACTTTGGGAGGCCGAGGTGGGTGGATCACCTGAGGTTGGGAGTTCGAGACCAGCCTCGCCAACATAGTGAAACCCCATTTCTACTAAAAATACAAAAATTAGCCAGGTGTGGTGGCGTGCACCTGTAGTCCCAGCTACTCAGGAGGCTGAGGCAGGAGAATCATTTGAATCCGGGAGGCGGAGGTTGCAGTGAGCTGAGATTGTGTCACTGCACTCCAGCCTGGGTGACAGAGCAAGACTCCATCTCAAAAACAAAACAAAACAAAAGCAAATACTAAATTCAAATTAATCTGACTTCATTCTGCTCTTAAGCTCATGGACTGAGACACTAACAATCACTTTCATTTCCCCAACATAATACAATGGCAGAAGTCCTGCTTGTTTTCAGTAGCTGCTTATCTGGTCAGGATTCCCAGGGTTTTCTTGCCACCATCAGGAGTACCTTATACCACTTTCAGCAGCCAACACATTTCCCCAGAGGGTAATCGGCTCCCCGCTCTTCCCCCTGTGCTCTTCTTGAAATGCAGACCCCTTCCCTATGCAGCAAACGACTGCCAAGCGCATGTTCCCCTATAACTTGCTCTGTGGCAACTCCACTTATTTGTATACGTCGCCAGGGGCAGGGACCTGTGCATAGCACATCCTGGAAGGAATGCTGGGTGAATGAATAAAATATCTGCCAGTTCTGAGTAGCAGCAACATGGAGGGGTAGTACGTTTCTGCTGATTGACAGACTCAAATCAGCAAGAACAGACACGGGTCTGGATACATACTTAATGAGCTCCTTCTCCCGCACTTCTAGCTGCAGCATGATGGCACTCAATTCCATGTATAAATTATTTGCCCGCTCAAGCTTCCGCTCATAGTGTTCACGAATATCCAGTGCATGCCTATCAAAGAAAACACAGGGTCAGCCAGGCCAACCAAGTTCGGGAGAAAAAAGTCCGCTTGATGAAATAAGAAACACGATGACTGATCACAAAAGCATTTGCCCAAGGGCCCTGTTAGTTTAAGCCTCCCTTGTCCAGTGCAGTAACTCAGACAAAATGGAATGGGAGGTGGGAAATCTAAGCTCTCCACTTAGTTTATCCTAAAGAGCCCATCAGCCATACAGGGTAGCCAAGAGGGCCACAGATAAAAATCTGTCTGTAATTCGTCACTATCTTAATAAGAATACAGTAGAATAGACTCATATGTTAATGGAAATATGCAGTTAAAGGCAACACCATGATCACTCATTTACACTTAGCCATGGCCCAGACCCTGTGTGATATAGTGGTTGGTATGGTCTGAATGTTTGTGTCCCCCCAGATTTATATGTTGAAACCTAACACCCAAGATGATAATGTTAAGAGGTGGGGTCGGCCAGATGCAGTGGCTCACGCCTGTAATCCCAGCACTTTGGGAGGCTGAGGCGGGTGGATCACGAGGTCAGGAGTTCAAGACCAGCCTGTGCAATATGGTGAAACCCTGTCTCTACTAAGAATACAAAAATTAGCCCGGCATGGTGGCACACACCTGCAACAGCTACTCAGGAGGCTGAGGCAGAAGAATCGCTTAAACCCGGGAGGTGGAGGTTGCAGTGAGCTGAGATGGTGCCACTGCACTCCAGCATGAGCGACAGAGAGAGACTATCTCAAAATAAACAAATAAATAGGTGGGGTCTTTAGGAGGTGATTAGGTCATCAGAGCTCTGCCCTTGTCAATGAGATGAGTCCCCTTATAAAAAAGACTTGAGGGAGCCCTTTTGCCCTTCTGAGGTGTGAGGACACATAGACGGTGCCATCTATGAAGAACGGGCCCTCACCATACACTGAATTTGCTGGCACCTTGATTATGGACTTCTCAGCTCCAGAACTGTGACCAGTACCTTTCTGTTGTTTATATATTATCCAGTCTAAAGTTTGTTATAGCATTCAGAACTGACTCAGATGTGATTGTATTAGTCTGTTCTCACACTGCTATGAAGAAATACCGGAGACTGGGTAATGTATAAAGGAAAGAGGTTTAATTGACTTACAGTTCTGCATGGCTGGGGAGACCTCAGGAAATTTACAATCATGGCAGAAGGCAAAGGAGAAGCAGGCACCTTCTTCACAGGGCGGCAGGATGGATTGAGTGCAAGCAGGGGAAATGCCGGACATTTATAAAACCATCAGATCTCCTGAGAACTCACACATTATCACAAAAACAGCATGGGGGAAACCGCCCCCAAGGTCCAGTTACCTCCACCTGGTTCTGTCCTTGACACATGGGGATTATGGGAGTTACAATATGAGGTGAGATTTGGGTGGAGACACAGAGCCAAACCATATCAGTGATTATTCATGAACATGTCTTATCTCTCTCTTTTTTTGAGACAGAATCTCACTCTGTCACCCCGGCTGGAGGGCAGTGGCACAATCTGGGCTCACTGCAGCCTCCATCTTCTGGGTTCAAGTGATTCTTATGCCTCTGTCTCCTGCATAGCTGGGATCACAGGCATCATGTGCCACCACACCCAGCTAATTTTTTGTATTTTTAGTACAGATGGGGTTTTGCCATGCTGGGCAGGCTGGTCTCAAACTCCTGGGCTCAAGTGATCTGCCTGCCTTGGCCTCCCAAAGTGCTGGGATTACAGGTGTGAGCCACTGCACCTGGCCTTATATCTCTTAATAGATTATAAGCATCTTGAAGCCAGGGACTAAATCATACATGTCTGGAATTCCATGGCACCTAGGACACTGGCTGAATGATTAAATAGCATTGTTTCAAGAATCTTTGTTGCAGAGACATAATGAAAGAAGATAATGGAGTTGGGAAGAAAGGATAGGAAGAGATACAAAGGAAGGCTAACTTTTGGGGCAACTTTTAAAGAGCATAACAATAAAAAGCAGAGGTGAAAGCTGTGTGGAAAGTGAAATGGTGGTTATGATAAGGGTGCCTGTTAACATCTGAAGACCTGGGGATGAAGGGAGGTGGGGAAGGAGGGATGAGCTGACCTGAGCTCTTCTCTGCGCCTTCGAATCAGTTCTTCATCTAACCGGTGTATACAAGTTCCTTCACTTTTGATCTTCTCAAAATGTTTTTTCACTTCTTCTCTCCATTCAGCCTGGGTAAGGACAAATTAGATTTTGATAAATTCCTGGAGTTTCTTTTTTTTTTTTTTTTTTTTTTGAGATGGAGTCTCGCTGTGTCCCCCAGGCTGGAGTGCAGTGGCACAATCTCGGCTCACTGCAAGCTCCGCCTCCCGGGTTCACGCCATTCTCCTGCCTCAGCCTCCCGAGTAGCTGGGACTACAGGCGCCCGCCACCACGCCCGGCTAATTTTTTTGTATTTTTAGTAGAGACGGGGTTTCACCGTGTTAGCCAGGATCATCTCGAACTCCTGACCTCGTGATCCGCCCGCCTCGGCCTCCCAAAGTGCTGGGATTACAGGCTTGAGCCACCGCGCCCGGCCTAATTCCTGGAGTTTCTATCCCTGATATATTCATAAAGTCACGTACAAGATTTTTTTTCCCTGCATGCTTCTACTGAAGAGCCTTTTTCAGAAAAGATGTTCAATAAATATGATTTGATTGACAGCAAAATATCTCCTGCTACTATATCTCCATGCCCCAGCCCATTTCTATATTTCTACTCCAATATATGATGCTGTCTTTTTCTGAGTTTTCCTCCAGCACTGACTATGAGGAACATCACAGCTGGCATGCTGGCCATCACTTTTGGAATAAAAGAGTTCACTTTAAGGCAAGATGGTGGCTGAGATAGCCTGGCCAGAAAAAAATAGCTCTGATAACCACATGGAAATGTATGTGTGCGTGTGAGATTACGAACATCTTTTTGGCCCCAGAATTCCTCCTAGGCTTTGTTTGGGAAAGTATCTTAAGAAAATATCTAGAGTAGAAGACCCTACAGGCATGAACAGCAGGAAATTAGAATAGAAATATAAGAAACTATATGGGAATTTGGAGTTGAGGGAAAGAACAGAAAGAAGAGAAGGAGGAGGAGGAAAGAGAATGGCCAAGCAATTTAGTCATTTGACAAAATTTTTCGAACAGAGATGGATGTCTAATACATGGTTTAAGTTGTTCAAAATGTAAACTTCTTTAAATTTTCTAAACCTTCAGTGAGGTCTCTGATATTTACCTAGACTTTGGATGACTGCTTTTTTAAAAAAAAATTTGTTTATTTATTATTATTATTATTTTTGAGATGGAGTCTTGCTCTGTCACCTAGGCTGGAGTACAGTGGCGTGATCTCAGCTCACTGCAGCCTCTGTCTCCTGGGTTCAAGTGATCCTCCTGTCTCAGCCTCCTGAGTAGCTGGGATTACAGGTGCCTGCCACCATGCCCAGCTAATTTTTCTATTTTTAGTAGAGGCGGGATTTCACCATGTTGGCCGGGCTGGTCTTGAACTCCTGACCTCAAATGATCCACCCGCTTTGGCCTCCCAAAGTGCTGGGATTACAGGCATGAGCCACCGCACCCAGCCCTGTTTTGTTTTTTAAAGAAAGGTGCTGAATTGAATGTTTGGTCAATATGGGACAAAGATAAAGGCACAACCACAAGGCAGCAGGGGTGGGGACCAAGAATTTTCAGAAGGCAGAGGCAGAGCAGCCATGAAATTATCACTCTCCCAGAAATGTACAGAAGTATTAGAAAGGACATTGAGCTTTCCACAGGGCATGAAATTTCAAGCTAATTTTACCTAAATTTTAGGGGGTAGAAAAAACCACTACTGGAATATGGCCTACAGGCAATAGGCCACAGAGAGAAACAGCGGAAATATGTTTCCTCATATTATGTATAGACTGTCTTCCATTTCCAGAAGCCAGTGAGACATAATTTCCTGTGAAGGGTAGATTTGTAACTAAATGTATCTAATTGTATAATCTTCTCCTAAAATTATTCTACTACCTTTAGATTCATGTTAAAAAGTATCTCTCCAGATCGTCAGGTAGCTGCATTTTGAATTTGGTGAGGAATCTCCCCATTGTTTTCCATGTTAGCTGCACCATTTTGCATTCTCACCAACAGTGTACAAGGGTTCCAGTTTCTCTACATCCTTGCCTATATATATTTTAAAAATTAAAAAAAAAATAGCAATCCCTAATTGCTATTGTGGGTGTGGTGGCTCATGCCTGGAATTCCAGCACTTTGGGAGGCTGAGGTGAGAGGATTGCTTGAGCCCAGGAGTTCAAGACCAGCCTGGCCAACATGGTGAAACCCTGTCTCTACTAAAAATACAAAAATTAGCTGGGTGTGGTGGCATGCACCTGTAATCCCAGCTACTCGGGAGGCTGAGGCAGGAGAATAGCTTGAACCCGGGAGGCAGAGGTTGCAGCGAGCCAAGATCATGCCATTGCACTCCAGCCTGGGCAACAAGAGCGAAACTCCATCTCAGAAAAAAATAAAATAAAATAAAATAAAAGACAGTAGCTCTCATTAAGTGTTTTTACCACAATAATAGAAAGAGTATCTTTCTGGATCAAGTAAGAAGTTATTCTTAGGTAATTGTGGATTTATAGAAGGTTTTCCCCAAATTAGCTGTTTCTCATCTATTTTTATAGGGGAAATTATATTTTAATCATGCAAAAAATGATCATTCGATAATATGCTAGATTTTCCCACATATATGTTGAACACTGGAGAGAAGTTTCTGTTGGTTGGTTGACTTTCAGGCAGCAAATCTATCCAACAATGTCATTAGAAAGCCAAGATCCAGAATACACGACCGCAGTCTATGGCCATACCACCCTGAAGAGTGCCAATCGCATCAGAAACATACCAGGCCCACCACCCGAGTACCAATCTCATCAGAACACATACCGCAGTCTATGGCCAATCTCATCAGAACACACTACCGCAGTCTATGGCCATACCACCCTGAACGTGCCCAATCTCATCAGAACACACTACCGCAGTCTATGGCCATACCACCCTGAACGCGCCCAATCTCATCAGAATACACTACCGCAGTCTATGGCCATACCACCCTGAACGCGCCCAATCTCATCAGAACACACTACCGCAGTCTATGGCCATACCACCCTGAACGTGCCCAATCTCATCAGAACACACTACCGCAGTCTATGGCCATACCACCCTGAACGCGCCCAATCTCATCAGAATACACTACTCCATTGTTCGATAGTGACCTTTGACAGCATCTAAGCTGTAAACGAAAGTTTGGTTGAGCCCCTGGTAATGCTATTCTCTCAATCCTCAGATCAAAGTCATGGAGCAGGAGGAGTATTTGAGCTTTAGGAGGCGAAAGAATGACAAGTGAAAGTAGTTAGACCAAAAAAGAATAAGAGGGTCAGATTTGTGTCTTGAAGTATCCTCTTTTGTGCAAAACTGTCACTGTATCCTACTAAAATACTTCAAGAAGGGACGAGAAAAGGAGTACCTCCCTCTGGTGGTGAGGAATTTTATATCACAGATGAGATTTGTTTTAATTCTAGAGGAAATAAATCTCCTGACATCTAGCTTATAATTACGAGAAACTCAAGGAGAACTTTCTGAAGATTGAAATCTGTAAGAAAGTAGGTTTCCAGAAAGAAGTTCCCTCCTGTGAACAGAAAAAAGGACGTATGGGAAAACACCAGGTACTGATGAATAATGTGTTTCCCCCAAAGGTATCCTATTCCTGGCACATGTTGATTTCGAGTTCCATTTTATATACTTAGAATCTCATGGAAAAGGAGTTCCAATTTGAGCTTAATCTGCAGTTCAGGCATGTCTGGGCACATATGAAGAAAGGGAGGATGGGCAAGCCCAAAGCCAATTTGCACAGCTATCGAGGAGCCTCTGAGAGAGCAGACTAAGGGTGGGAGGAGTCCTGCATGAGCTTGACCTGTAACAAAGCCACCTTCCTAGGAGTGGAGGGGCATTTTCTATCGTTTCACTACAAGGCCTGAGATACCCTGGAACAGAACCAGCGTTGCTCTTCTACTGTCCACAGTATTGATAAGAGCCTAATCAGTTAATAGGGTTGCTCCAAAAAATAATAATAAAAATAAAAAGTAAAGACAGAGCTTAGTTAAGATAGAAGAGACATTACACTTGTGGGTGGAAGATATGAAAAGAAACGTGTTCTGATGGACAGCAGTCAGGCTCCGTACTATTCAAGGTTTTAGGCATCCACTGGGGGTTGTGGAATGTACCACGGATAAGTGGGGAGTACTGTATAGGTGTCAAAATGAAGTTGAATTAATAGACAAATGGATAAACAAAATGTGGTATATATACCATGGAATATTATTTAGCCGTAAAAAGTAATGAAGTTGTGACACGTGCTACAAAATACGTGAACCTTGAAAACACGCCAAGTGAAACCAAGCCAGGCACAAATGAACAAATATTGTATGATTCTACTTAAATGAAATAACCTGGAATAGGCAAATTCATAGAGACAGAAGATAAGATAGAGATTACTGGGGGAGGTGGGGAGGAGGGAATGGGGAGTTACTGCTGAATGAGGTGATGAAAATTTTTGGAAACAGATAGTGGTGACAATTTCACAACATTGTGAATGTAATTAATGCCACTGAGTCATGCATTCAAAAATGGTTAAAGTCAGCTGGGCGTGGTGGCTCATGTCTATAATCCCAGCACTTTGGGAGGCTGAGGTGGGTGGATCACCTGAAGTCAGGAGTTCGAGACCAGCTTGGCCAACATGGTGAAACCCCATCTTTACTAAAAATACAAAAAATTAGCCGGCATGATGGCAGTTGCCTGTATTCCCAGCTACTCGGGAGGCTGAGGCAGGAAAGTAGCTTGAACCTGGGAGGTGGAGGTTGCAGTGGGCTGAGATCACACCACTGCACTCCAGCCTGGGTGACAAGAGCAAAACTCTGTCTCAAAAAAAAATTTTTTTTAAATGGTTAAAATGGCAAATTTTATACTATCTTTATTTTACCACACTTTAAAAAAAGTAAATAACAACAACAAAAAACAAATTGAGTCAGTTCCAGCCTAGCTTAAGGAGTAGAGAAGCAAGATGTGGGGGGCTTAGTAGAGGGAAATCAGATGTGATCAGAAAAGCCATAGTGGGGTCCAGTCCAACCCTTTCTGGGCACACGACTCCTCTCCTGATGTGAGTGTCCAGCCTCTGCATATGTATCTGCTCCCTCACAAGAAGATTACTTTTAAGGCAGCAGAGTCTAACCTCAGATTTGGGGTGTCTCTGCAACTCCCAGTCCCTGCATTTCTGGGTGGTCACAATGGCACTCAAGAGAACACTAGAATGATGCAAAGGCAGGGGGGTGAGAGAGCTTCAAAGCCAGGCACACGATCCACCTAGCAGCTGGGATCTGGAATTGGGTGAAAACGTTTTCTGAAAGATTCATATCAAATGTTAATTGAATCCCACGAACAGTAATTGCCTATTTGGAGAAATGGGTGATTGTCTAGCAACGAAGCAATAGCTTTGGCAGAATCTAATATTGTATTGAAATTGGTTGCTTTGTTCATCTGCTCCGTATAGTCTACATCTTTATGCATGTGCTGTTGACGAAAAAAACAAATGACGCATTTTCTCTCAGGAAGGAGTCAGCTGGGCTCTTGGCAGCACCTCTTGACCGAAGTTTTGGTAGAAAGTAGAGACTGGGGCTAACAACTATTGATTGATAACTGATGTTGAGAGGATCTTAGCAGGCAGGAGGAGGCAAGGCCTCAGGTACAAGAGGACTATAGAAAGAGCATGTGCCTGCCAAAAAGCCAGGTCTTCCCTACAGGGGCAGGATAAAGTCAAACACAATAGGATTTCCCTGGATGCCATCTTCTTCATCTCAGGAGTTCATCAGAAAAAAAATCCAGAATGTAACAACCCAAAGGAGGCTTAATTTTTGTACTTAGTACAAAGCTACAAAAATTAAGCTAAATAATGACACCTTTGTTTTTGTTTTATGCTATCATATGCAACTCAAGAATAATGACATAATGACATCTTTTTTTTTTTTTTTTTTTTTTTTGAGATGGAGTCTCGCTCTATTGCCCAGGCTGGAGTGCAGTGGCTTGATCTTGGCTCAGTGCAACCTCTGCCTCCTGGGTTCAAGCAATTCTTGTGCCTCAGCCTCCCAAGTAGCTGGGATTACAGGTGATTACACCACACCCAGCTAATTTTTGTATTTTTAGCAGACACATGGTTTTGCCATGTTGGCCAGACCGGTCTCTAACTCCTGACCTCAAATGATCCACCCACCTCGGTCTCCCAAAGTGCTGGGATTACAGGCATGAGCCACTGTGGCCAGCCAAGAATAATGACATCTTACAATCAAACTGTTCTTGATGGTCTACAATGCATTTGCAGTTTTATCTTTTCATTTGCTTCTCCCAGAAACTCCCTAAGGAAGGGAAGATAGGATTATCTTCATTGTTTTGGTGAATAAGCTGAGGTTTGGTGTAATTGAGTGACTTAGCCAAGACCACACAGTATGAAGTGACAGGACCGGGTTTAGACTAAAGGTCTCTTGCTATTTGTAGTACCTCACTAGCCAGTTCATATTAGCTAGAGGTGGTCTCACTTTCAGATCCAGAGACAAATTGACTTATAAATACTGAGAAAATTCTAGGAGGTAGCAAAATAGCAGATTTGGAGCTATTTAAGGAGAAGAGACATTTTACGTTGGGAAAAAATGTGGAAGAAGAATAAGTGAATATGAAAAAATGCTGCTGTGGTCTGAATGTTTGTGTTCCCTCCAAATTCATATGCTGAAATCTTAACCCCAAGGGGATGGTATTAGGAGGTGGGGCTTTGGGGAAGTAATTAGGTCATGAGAGCAGAGCCCTCATGAATGAGAAAAGTGCCCTTATCAAATAGGACCAAGGGAGCTTGTTCACCCTTCCACCTTGTGAGGACACAGTGAGAAGGCATCACCTGTGAACCAGAACTCAGGCCCTCACCAGACACCAACTCTGCTGGTGCCTTGGACTTCTCAGTCTCCAGAACCATGAGATTAACTTCTGTTGTTTCTAAGCCACCCAGTGTGTGACATTTTGTTGTAGCAGCTTGAGCTAAGATAGATGCTTAATGTACTCAGTTTTCTTCTCCCCTCTTCTCTCCTCTTCTGACCTCCTCTCCTGTTCTCTCCTCTCCTTTTCTTTCCTATTCTTTTCCCAAGAGAACCTTTTCTGAGTTCAATTTTAATGCTCCATGCTATGGGTATCTTGATAATCTGGGAGCAGTTTCGGGTGAGGACACCGACTGTGGTGACTTAGCTGCCCTGCACAGGGCTCTGCACGTGGTAGGTTCTCAAAATGTGGGCCTGGCTTCAGAAGTGACGTTTTAGGAGGACTTAAGTAACATCTGTTCAGAACTGGAAGTTTTTCCAAATATGTAAACTTATATTGACTGTCTCAATGGCTTGTGACTTAATACCATCATCAGAAATTGCTTTTCAAAATTATGGTACGTACAGTTTTATTGTAAAGGAAGCAAAGTTGGCTGTGCATGGTGGCTCACACCTGTAACCCCAGCACTTTGGGAAGCCGAGGTGGGTGGATCACCTGAGGTGAAGAGTTCGAGACCAGCCTGGCCAACGTGGTGAAACCCCGTCTCTACTAAAAATACAAAAGTTAACCGAGTGTGGTGGCATACACCTGTAGTCCCAGCTACTGTGGAAGCTGAGACAAGAGAATTGCTTGAACTTGGGAGGTGGAGGATGCAGTGAGCAGAGATCGCGACACTGCACTCCAGCCTGGGTAAGACAGAGCGAGACTCTGTCTCAAAAAAAAAAAAAAAAAAAAAAGCAGCAGCAGCAGCAAGCTGTGATTGCAACCATATCTTAAAGTTCGAAAGATTTCCTAGAGAGTACTATTATTCTCTTTCATTTCACAAAAAGGTTGTGTTTTTTCTGATTACTAACAGAAGATACTTGAAAGATTTCTCGCCCAGTGCCCCCATACCTACATGTATTTGAACAGATGGGTGATAGTGCTAAGGGAATTGATCTGAATGTGTATCAAAGAATGTAGGAAATGTCATGAAGTCAACCTCCTACCTCATCTATTTCCTCTGAAAGCAAACACTTTACTTACATAATAATTTCTTAGACATAGTAAAAAACAATAGGGGCAAGCCTGATGATTTAAAGACACAGTTGTGGGGAGATCTAAGTTTATGGATCACAGAGAGTGTGTTAGAACTTTGGTAACAGGACAAGAGTCTCTGATTTATCATTTCTTAGGAACTGCAATCAAAACAAAAAACAAAAACCTATGCCTTTACTAAGATATTCCTCAATATCTGTCTGATAGGCAGACGCCACAGAAGTACTCCAAGCCTCTGGTAGGGGCAGGTAGAAAAACATATATATCATATATATATATAATTTTTTTTTTGACGGAGTCTCACTCTGTCGCCCAGGCTGGAGTGCAGTGGCGCGATCTCGGCTCACTGCAACCTCCACCTCCCAGGTTCAAGTGATTCTCCTGCCTCAGCCTCCTGAGTAGCTGGGACTACCGGTGTGTGGCACCACGCCCAGCTAATTTTTTTATTTTTAGTAGAGACGGGGTTTCACCATGTTGGCCAGGATGGTCTCAATCTCTTGACCTCATGATCTGCCCGCCTAGGCCTCCCAAAGTGAAAAGCATATTTAAGGACTTGTTCAGCTCCCAGGGATGATGCCCCTCCCAAAATCCAGGACTGTTTTCATCGGATACTTTCCTGGTGGGTAAACTCATCGCCCTTCAGGGATGGGGGGCTATGAGAAGGAGGCTGAAATGCCAATTGCTAGTAAAATGTCTTTTCTGAGAATGAATCTTTGAAATGATACTGGAAGTCAGCGGGGAGATGCGATTCACTTTACAAAAATTCATTTCTGAAGCACAATAACATTGAGATACAGCTATATGAGAAATGAGAAATTAGGTAATAATTTTGTTATGTTCTATAAGCATACAGCTATAATTCAGGATCATTACATTTATTTTGAAAGTTATAGTTCCATCCCTTTTGATATTGCCTGGGTCTGGAAGGGATAAGGGCCTTATAAAAAATTCATCTCTTAATCCAGTCTATCGTTGTTGGACATTTGGGTTGGTTTCAAGTCAGGTGGGAATTGAACAATGAGAACACATGGACACAGGAAGGGGAACATCACACTCCGGGGACTGTTGTGGGGTGGGGGGAGGGGGAGGGATAGCATTAGGAGATATACCTAATGCTAAATGACGAGTTAATGGGTGCAGCACACCAACATGGCACATGGATACATATGTAACAAACCTGCACATTGTGCACATGTACCCTAAAACTTAAAGTATAATAATAATAAAATTAAAAAAAAAATTCATCTCTTACCATCCCCTATCCACATTGACAGTGGTTAGAGGACCAATCCTTATGGCATTTGCAGCCTTTTAATTTAATTGCCACCAATTCTTCCCCTCTCCAGATCCGTGCCCTTACAACGTGCTATGGCAGATTCTCTTGTCAAGAGGTGAAGCTTGTTTCTCAATCCCGAGAATCTAGGTTGGCCTGTGACTTGCTTGGCCAATGGAACATTAGCAGGAATAATGCAGCACAGGCTTGGAAATCACTTGTGCATTGGGACTTGCTCTCTTGCTACATTTGTCACCCTGAGAACACCATGTGAACAAGCCCAAGGTGGCCTGTTGCAGGGATAGAGGCCACGTGGAGGAGAAGCAAGGTGCTCTAGCTAATAGCCAGCCAATTGTCAGGCGTGTGAATGAGACTGTCCTAGGACCAGCCAGCCTCCCAGCTGACCTGACAATTCACCACAGACACATGAGTGTGCCCAGTCAAAGCCAGTAGAACTGCCTAGCCCAAATTGCCAACCCATAGAATCATGAGCTACATACACATAAATGCTTACTGTTGTAAGCCATAAGTTTTGGGATGGGGCCAGGCAATGGCTCATGCCTGTAATCCCAGCACTTTGGGAGGCCGAGGCAGGCAGATTGCTTGAGCCCAGGAGTTTGAGACCAGCCTGGGCAACATGGTGAAACCACGTCTCTACCAAAAAAAACAAAAACAAAAAACAAAAATTAGCCAGGTGTGGTGGTGCATGCTTGTAGTCCTAGGTACTTGGGGGGCTGAGGTGGGAGGGTTGCCTGAGCCCGGGAGTTGAAGGCTACAGTGAGCTGAGATCAGACCACTGTACTCCTGCCTGGTTGACAGAGTGAGACCTTGTCTCAAAAAATAAAAATAAAAGTTTTGAGATGGTTTGTAGTACAGTAGAGGCTAACAGAATCATTAAATTATACTTATTTGGAACTACTAGGTGACACACTTAGAGAAAAGGTTCTCTCTAGGCTGAGTTCTATCATAGGCTCATTCTGGTATTTAACCTCCCACCTCTGTACTTCAGCTTTTCTACTTCAAAGAAGACAATATTTCTTGAAGGTTGACAGTAATCCTAACTCAGATGTATGTACATTACAGCTTTCGTATCTTCTTTTTCTCTTTTCTGTTCAGCAGTCTTACCAGAAGCCACTATAAGGATGATATTCGACATGTTTTTTCTTTTCCTTTTTTTTTTTTTTTTTTTTTTTGAGACAGAGTTTAGCTGTTGTTGCCCAGGCTGGAGTACAATGGCATGATCTCGGCTCACCACAACCTCCACCTCCTGGGTTCAAGTGATTCTCCTGTCTCAGCCTCCCGAGTAGGTGGGATTACAGGCATGCGCCACCACACCCGGCTAATTTTGTATTTTTAGTAGAGACAGGGTTTCTCCATGTTGGTCAGGCTGGGCTTGAACTCCTGGCCTCAGGTGATCTGCCTGCTTCGGCCTCCCAAAGTGCTGGGATTACAGACGTGACCCACCATGCCTGGCCAACACATGTTTGTTCAAATGAGTTATTAATATATGTTAAATGCTTTAAAAACTCTAAGATGTCATATGTGTGAAGTAACCTATTTATTGTTTCACAATGAATAGTTATATAACTATTATAACAAACACAATGGGCCCTTCTAAGAGTTACTCTTTTTCACTGAGAGTTCTCTATCTGTTTAGTAGCACCTGGTAGAAAGTTTCCCAACTTACCTGAGACTTGAAGTAAGTTTCTTGTGGGGTGGCAAGTACATCTGCAGAGGCAATGTCTAAATGCATGAGTGTCTGCCGAAAAGAAGGTCGGTTTCGAGGTTTACTCTGCCTAAAAGTGAAAAAGACAGTTTGTGCATTTCAAAAGTTGTGTCCAGGAGAATGAAGATTTTATTTTACTTTATGAAAAAGACTGTTTACTTCAAAATGGCTATATCTGAGTAAAACCAGCTGTACTCCATTATATCAGGATAGCATAACTGAATTGTATCTCAGTACAGTTTTAACATTTCTTTAAATGTATTTTTTTTTTTTTTTTTCAGAGATGGGGTCTCACTATGTTGCCTAGGCTGATCTCAGACTCCTGGGCTCAAGTGATCCTCCTGCCTCGGCCTCCCAAAGTGTTGGGATTACAGGCATGAGTCACCATGCCTGGCCCTGCAGTACAGTTTTTTATTTATATTTTATTTTATTTTATGTTTTCAAAATAGAGATGGGGTCTCACTCTGTTGCCCAAGCTGTTCTTGAACTCCTGGCCTCAAGCGATCCTCCCATCTCTGCCGCCCAAAGTGTTGGAATTACAGGTGTGAGCCACCTGTAATTGTGTGCCTGGCTGCCCTGCAGCACAGTTTTGATATACTGAAGAGCAAAAGGAAAATGTCATTATGAGATACCTCTAATGATGAAATGGAAATCTAGGATCAGTGACCTATTTAATAATAGTCCATTAGGACTAGCAAAGAAATAATAGCTATCATTGACCAAGGCCTACTATTTCAAGATAATCATACCAAGTTCTTTATTTCTAAATTTTAATTAATTACAACACAATAACTCTATGAGTCAGTGTTGTCTCTGTTTTACAAATAAGAAAACTGATATTGGATAACATGCCCAAAATTGCACAGATAGAAAGGGGCAGAGCTGGTATTTGAACCCAAGATTCTCCCACTCCAAAGCTCCTATTCTTTCCACCACCAGGAGATTTACTCCAAATACACATTAGACACCTCCCTATTGTTTTAGAGACAATATTCTTACCACGTCTGTTTCATAAGGATTTTGAATCCATCGGGGCAAGTGGAAGGAACTGGAAGGTGGAGGCTGTTGCTTCCAACACCCCAGATAATGGCTGAAGAATCTACATCTTTGTAAGGGATCTCTCCCGTCAGCAGCTCCCAAAGCACCACTCCAAAAGACCTGCAGTAGCGCCGGGAACACGGACAGAAGAGTTTCGGAAAGACGGATTTGTATTTTAGCTCTTTATTAATTTAAATCAAATTAGTACATATACCCAGTTTTAAAATTCTAATATTGCTATAAGAAAAACAGAAACATCTGGGACAACTCTGAAAAAAAAAAAAATCTATGTGGGGTAATCAACACTACCGGAAATTAAAACCTGAATAATTAACTCTCGTGTGTGAACAGAGCACCAGAATAATGGACTGGACAAGAAATCCAGAAATAAACCAAATACATTTAGGAATTGAATGTATGATAGAAGTGACATCACAAACCAGTGGGGAAAAATTGATTAGTCCATAAATGTTGTTGGAACAGCTGGGAAAAAAATTAAATCTATAACTCACCATAAATCAAGATAAATTTCACATGAATCAAAGATTTAAGTAGAAAAATGAAACCATAAAAATCTTCTAAAAAATAAGGAGTTAAAAAATTATCTAGGAGTGTTAAAGACTTTTTTTTTTTCTTTTTTAGACAGAATCTTGCTCTGGTGGTGCAGTGGTGCGATCTTGGCTCACTGCAACCTCCACCTCCTGGGTTCAAGCAGTTCTGCTGCCTCAGCCTCCCAAGTAGCTGGGATCACAGGCACGTGCCACCACACCCAGCTAATTTTTTGTATTTTTAGTAGAGATGGGGTTTCACTATGTTGGCCAGGTTGGTCTTGAACTCCTGACCTCAAGTGATCCACCCACCTCGGCCTCCCAAAGTGCTGGAATTACAGGTGTGAGCCACTGTGCCTGGTTTTTAAAGACTTTTTAAACGATGAAATCTAAAAGCCATAAAAGGAGAAATTGAGAAATTAAACTGTATTTTCAAAATCTGACACAGAAAAAAAAATACCATAAGCAAAATAACAAAATGTGAAGTATCTACAATTTACACAAAATGTGAATCTCCTTAATATAGAAAATACTCTGATAAATTATGAGTAAAAATCAGAAAGCTGAGCAAAGATTATGAGTCATTCACAAATAAGAAAATACGATGGCTCTAACACATATGAATAAATGTATAGGCTCACTTATCCTAAGAGGAATGCACCCAAGATACCATTTTTTTACCTTTATGATTGGCAAAAATCCAAGAGTTTAGCACATTTTGTTGGTGAGACTGAGAAAACACTCTTACATATTTCCGGTGGGAACATCAATTAGTAATCCTCAAGGAGGGTACTTTGGTAATGATTATCTAAATTACAAATGACCCCACATTTCTACTTTATCCTATTTCTCTGGTATTACATGCAATTTTGACGTGCTATTATTTTGGTTTTAAGCCTAAAAGTTACTAGTTGCCAATTTTAGGGGTAGAAGAAAAGCTATCACAGGGAAAAATACTGTTAATAGAAAAGACTTGCAACCTCAGAGGAAATGTTATAAAGATTTTGTTTAAAAGCATAGCCTATAGAGGCTGTTCAATAAAAGGGCAAAACAACCTCCTACATCTCAAACATGTCTAGAGAACATAATTGTGTCATAGCAAAGTACATCATTGATATGTGTAACGATGACCTGAGTCATTGAGAATAGGTAAGCTCTTGTACTTTACTCAAGAAGGTGAGAATTATGTAACATATTTCAGAAAGACTTCTGTACTACATGATCATTTGAAGTAAACTTTCAGTCTCCTAGAAAGTTCAGCATATTCTGAGGTCCCCCAAACTGATGACTTACTGAGTGGATAGTCACCCTAATTCCCCCAATCCTTCTCCCCATATATCACCATACTGGGAAGTACCTCAGATAATATGAGGCTGAAATCAACCAAAAGTGAGCAACACTAAAGAATATTTTGGAAAAGTAAGTGCTGAAGGAAGACAGTGCTAATAGGCGAAAGTGGGAAAAGGCTTTTTAGTTGGCACAACTGGTGGCACCACTCACCATATATCAACTTTTTCAGAGACAGGTTCATTCCGTATCACCTCTGGTGCCATCCATGCGACTGTGCCAGCAAATGACATCTTGGTACTTTTGTCACTGAGTTCCTTAGATGTACCAAAATCTGAAATTTTTACTGCATCTGTGTGGGTCACTAAAACACTTTAAAAAGAAATAAAAAGAACACATCCAGATCATTAGTACTAATGAAAACCATGATTCTAAATGGCTGAAACTGAAGACTTTATCTGCTGCTTCCTATCTTGTAGCATTCAGCTTGCAGTTTCCAATGTCACTGGGGCATTGGCTATACATTAGAAATAGCATCATTCATACTTGTGAAGCAGTTTAGCGTAATGGGCTTTTAACACCTAGTCTTATTCAGCCTCTTCCACTTGCTGTGTGACCTTTGCCAAATTATTTAACTCTTTTTTTTTTTTTTTTTTTTTTTTTTTGAGACAGAGTTTCACTCTTGCCGCCCAGGCTGGAGTGCAATGGCACGATCTCAGCTGACTGCAACCTCTGCCTCCCGGGTTCAAGGGATTTTCTCCTTGCCCCAGCCTCCCAAGTAGCTGCGATTGCAGGCACCTGCCACCATGCCCAGCTAATTTTTGTATTTTTAGTAGAGATGGAGCTTCTCCATGTTGGCCAGGCTGGTCTCGAACTCCTGACCTCAGGTGATCCACTCATCTTGGCCTCCCAAAGTGCTGGGATTACAGGTGTGAGCCACTGCGCCTGGCCTTACTTAACTCTTCTAAGCCAGTTTTCTCATGTGTAGGATGGAGACTCTTCAGGTCTTATCCACAATTTGAAAATGCAAAAAGTTTTCAACCAGTTTATATTTTTTTCACATGTATAAGGCAAACTTGCTTTCTTCATCCCATTTTGTGTGAACAATAGGTTTTGCTGCAGATTTGTTAACGTGATTGATTTTAGGGTACTGCTTCAGACCTCGCTGGATGTCTAAGGTAGTGCACTACCTTTCTGAAAATATCTTGCTTCAAGAGTTTTGAATAAGGGATGGTAGACCTGTAACAACAATCTCATTGAATTTTCATTTGAATTAAATGAGGTAAGATACGTAAGGCACCGTTATCAATAAATATTGGTTTCCATCCTTGCTGGCTTTAGCCAGCCCACTAAAAAGAATATTTCTTTTAAAACACTGTTTAAATGATAGCCAACTAATATCATGAATGAGATCATGATGTTTGGGATTCATGACATTAAAAGGCTAATATATATGCTGGGATTTCACTAGTGCTGATAAGGAAAAGCAGAAATAAATCCAAGCTTAAGTAAATTCCACACGGGTCCTGTTTTACTTGTCATAGTAGTTATCTGAAAATGTGACCTGAGGCAAAGTGCTCTGCCAGCCTTGAAGATGAATACAATCCGGTACCAAATTGACAGCTTCACACATTAGATCGAATTCACTTGAAATAACCTGTTCAGAACTTTAGAAAGTTAATGACTTAGGGTTTCAGAGGCTTTAATGATCTAGGGACCTATGTTTAATGATGAGAGGCTTACAGGCATGGTGGCGGGCGCTTGTAGTCACAGCTACTCGGAGAGGCTGAGGCAGGAGAATGGCGTGAACCCGGGAGGTGGAGCTTGCAGTGAGCGGAGATCGCGCCACTGCACTACAGCCTGGGCGACAGAGCGAGACCCCGTCTCAAAAAAAAAAAAATGATAAGAGGCTTCATCCTCAACTAGTATCAGAGTTGAGGAGGCTGTGAGGCAGAAAGCATCTGCCTCTATCCCCTTGCTTCTCCATTTGAACCAGGGATTCCTTCACATTTACCATGCTCACAACCCCAACACCAATGGCTATTTACCAAATAGCTCAGAGCTTACAATTGCTTTTGAATACCATCCTCCGTGCCCTGGTTTTGCACCTAATATGTAAAATTTATATAACTTAGGAGTTTTGCTTTAACAGTGTTAGTTTTAGTGAAAATGCATAAGGATTAAAATATTATGGGATATATGAGAGAATTGGAGAATTGATATCATACACTGTGAAAGTGAGAGTAGGCAGTAAGCCCCTACAAGAGCGAACTTTTTCTGGGAACTTCCTCTCTGCCTCTGTTGGTGTGACAAGAGAGGATGGACTTGGGAGGAGACTAGAGAAATATAACATTAGAACTTTTCTGAAATCTTCTCTGAGACAAAGTTGGGGTCACAGAGCCTGCAGATTGAATGTAGGTAATGAGATCTCTTGTTACAGCAAGTCAGATTGATCTCTGTCTTCCCAAAGTCAGCTTGAAACCTAAAGAAGCCAACACTGCTGGGGTTGGGAGTGTTATTGCTAACAGAGGGAAAGGCTTACTGGGTAACCCAATTACTACTCTATTCTACGGCTTCCTGACTCCTTCCCTGTAAGATTAATTCACAAGGAGAACAAGTTGGTTAAAAAGGAGACCATTCCAAGAGGCCATCAGGTAGTTCATGTCCTTTACATGTATGCACTGGATGGCAAAAGCAACAGGGTAAGAATGTGAACGGAAGAAATGAACACTACACAATCATGTTTACTTGCAAGTAAAGCAAGGAGGAGGTTGTTCAGTCAACTAAGCACTGTAATAAATATTGCTGAGAATGATGGTGATAAATAAGAGCTGTTTTGAAGTTTATAATGAAGGATTGATTTATACCGTCCACGGAGGAAAGGAAGGATTCATTGTGAATCCCCTACTTTCACATAATGAGGTAGAATGCAGTAGCCTTCGGTTCAGAAATTCTAGGTTCAAGTCCTAGCCCCATGACTTTGGGCTAAGCTCTAGTTTCCCTTTCATAAAATAACAATAACAATACTTGTTACGTATCTCACACAGTTTTTGCCAGGATCAAAGATGTGATAATGGATCCCCCCAAGTTATTATAAACCATGAAAGCACTATGCAAATATATATGTGTGTGTGTATATACAATAAATATATAATATATATGTTTATTTTTATTATTTTTTGAGACAGGGTTGTGCTCTGTTGTCCAGGCTGGAGTGCAGTGGTGTGATCATGGCTTACTGTAGGCTTGACCTTCTGGGCTTCAGTGATCCTCCCACCTCAGCCTCCTGAGTAGCTTGGACTATAGGCTCATACTACCATGCCTGGCTAATTTTTAAATTTTTTGTAGAGATGGGTTTTCACTATATTGCCCAGGCTACAAATATATTTTGAAAAGAGATTAATCCTCTGCTCATCTAACCCAAAATGTGATGATAAATAATAAAAATAATGTTTAAAAATAGGAATTATACTGAAATAAATCATTTTATCAATTTGTTTCTTCATGCAATTTGGGGAACTAACTACACACTCCTCTTTTTTTTTTTTTTTTTTTTTTTGAGATGGAGTCTCGCTCTGTCACCCAGGCTGGAGTGCAGTGGCGCCATCTCGGCTCACTGCAAGCCCCGCCTCCCGGGTTCACGCCATTCTCTTGCCTCAGCCTCTCCGAGTAGCTGGGACTACAGGCGCCCGCCACCACGCCTGGCTAATTTTTTTGTATTTTTAGTAGAGACGGGGTTTCACCGTGGTCTCGATCTGCTGACCTCGTGATCCGCCCGCCTCGGCCTCCCAAAGTGCTGGGATTACAAGCGTGAGCCACTGCGCCCGGCCACACTCCTCTTAAAGTGATTAGTAGCCAAGAAATCATTTTGAAAACAGAGATTACTAGAAACAGCCCTGCTTCTCTTACACAGCCAGTGTTTATTTTTCCTATGGCCATTGTGAACCTTGTAACTGTTTATTTCCTCCTTTGCTTAGACACTAGAAGCTCAAAGCCAAATCTGTAATCCACGTCTACAGAATCTTACAGCATATAATTTGTGAACAATTTTTAGTTCTAATGTTTTTGCTTTTCCTTTGCCTCTGCTTCTTTTTATTTTTATTATTTATTTATTTATTTATTTTTCGAGACAGAGTCTTGCTCTGTCACCCAGGCTGGAGTACAGTGGTACGATTTCAGCTCACTGCAACCTCCTCCTCCTAGGTTCAAGCAGTTCTTCTGCCTCAGCCTCCCAAGTAGCTGGGACTACAGGCTCCTGCTACCATGCCTGGCTGATTTTTTGTATTTTTAGTAGAGACAGGGTTTCACCACGTTGGTCAGGCTGGTCTCGAACTCCTGACCTCAAGTGATCCACCCGCCTTGGCCTCCCAAAGTGCTAGGATTACAGGCGTGAGCCACTCCACCCAGCTAGCCTGTTTCTTATTTATCCATTTTATCTTGTTGTATACATTTCTGAAACTCAGTTTAAAAAGGTTTTTGAACACGTGGAAAAGAACAAATCAAGCCTTCAAGCGGGAAGGTCTGGCATTAGCTATCTGAGATGATAGAAGGTGAATACTTCAGATAATAATGAATTTTTTTCACAGTTGTATGATTTAAAAGCACCAAAAAGGAAAAGTGGTTTCAGGTACCTGGACGTATCTGCCCTACAGGTAAGCAGGTAGGTCAACAATAACCCAAGAGACGCGCAAACAGAATTACCCACTGTGCTGATTGAAACTGAACTAAAGGTGTGATGTCTGAAAATGTCAGCTGAGGTTGATAAAAATTCTTATTTCAAAACAACAAAACAAAATAGCTGAAACATTAGCCCCAGAACTCACTTAGGTGATTTGAGATCACGATGAATAATTTTATGGAGGTGCAAATAATTCATTCCACTTGCAATTCCTGTGGACCAGTCTACTAGCAATCGAGGCGTGATCTTCCTGCCAGCTCGCAAGACCTCGTAGAGTTGTCCATGGGCACAGTATTCCATGATAATACAATAACATGGGGCCTGAGTACAAACACCCCTTCCAAGAAAACACAAACATGTACATCAATACACACATACATGTATACATATGTATAAAGAATATTTAATAAAAACCAATTCTATACCCAAATTATTTTAAAAAAGTGTATAGATAATAGTTCCTGATTCTCAAATTAGCATTGAAACTTCTCTAGTCTACAGGTTTCTCTGTGATGCACATAGACAATTTTTGTTTGTTTTGTTCACTCTGGCTATCTATATGCTGTGCTGTGTCTGGTGCCTTTTCTGTGGGACCCTTCCATTCCGGGACAAAGAACACACTTTTCTGAAGTTTGTGCAGGCTGGATACTGTGTTGTTTTAGATCATTAAGAATAATTTGGGAGGCCAAGGCGGGTGGATCACAAGGTCAGGAGTTCAAGACCAGCCTGGCCAGGATGGTGAAACCCCGTCTCTACTAAATACACAAAAAAATTAGCCGGGCATGGTGGTGCGCACCTGTAGTCCCGGCTACTCAGGAGACTGAGGCAGAGAACTGCTTGAACCCGGGAGGTGGAGGTTGCAGTGAGCCGAGATTGCACCACTGCACTCTAGCCTGGGAAACAGAGTTAGACTCCGTCTCAAAAATAAAAAATAATAATAATTTGGCCAGGCCACGGTGGCTCACACTTGTAATCCCAGCACTTTGGGAGGCCAAGGCGGATGGATCACCAAGGTCAGGAGTTCGAGACCAGCCTGGCCAACATAGTGAAACCACGTCTCTACTAAAAATACAAAAATTAGTTGGGCATAGTAGTGCACACCTGTAATGCCAACTACTCGGGAGGCTGAGGCAGGAGAATCGCTTGAGCCTGGGAGAAGGAGGTTCCAGTGAGCCAAGATCGCACCACTGCACTCCATCCTGGGTGACGGAGTGAGACTCTGTTCAAAAAAAAAAAAAAAAAGAAAAAAAGGAATAATTTAAAATTCCTTCCTTTTAAAGTTTTAGAGGGTTTTACGAGTATACAGAAAGATAATTCAGACCAAATACTTCTACTTTTAATATTATTTGCTGAATTTTAAATTACTCAAATTAAAAATAACTAACAAGACTGAGGACCCAAAGATGACTCATTTTTCCATCTTACATGATCTTTGTAAAACATTTCTTTTTTTTTTTCATGTCAGACAGGTAATGTGCTGATGTCATAACAAGGTTGGAGGGAGGCACATCTCACCCATGAGTGGGAACACCCAGTCATGCTTATGAATCACAAAAGAATATGAAAAACAATATACAACTTTTTTTTTTTAAGACAGAGTCTCGCTCTGTCATCCAGGCTGGAGTGCAGTGGTGCAACCTCTGCCTCCCAGGCTCAAGTGATTCTCCTGCCTCAGCCTCCCAAGTAGCTGGGATTACAGGTGTGCACCACCATGCCAGGCTAATTTTTTTTTTTTTTTGAGACGGAGTCACTCTGTCACCTAGGCTGGAGTGCAGTGGCATGACCTTGGCTCACCACAACCTCCACCTCCCGGGTTCAAGCAATTCTCCTGTCTCAGCCTCCCGGGTAGCTGGGACTACAGGTGCCCACCACCACGCCCAGCTAATTTTTGTATTTTTAGTAGAGACAGGGTTTCACCATATTGGTCAGGCTGGTCTTGAACTCCTGACCTCAGGTGATCCGCCTGCCTCAGCCTCCCAAAGTGCTGGGATTACAGGCTTGAGCCACTGCTTCCGGCCACTAATTTTTTTTTATTTTTAGTAGAGATGGGGTTTCATCATGTTGCCCAGGCTGCTCTCGAACTCGTGTACTCAAGTGATCCACCCATCTTGGCCTCCCAAAGTGCTGGGATTACAGGCGTGAGCTACTGCATCCAGCCTATACAACATATTATATATCTATTAGCCTTTATTTCCATCAATTCCTACATCATCCATGAAAACCTTTTCCGATTATTCCAGTCCAAAAAGATCTTTCTCTTCCCTAAATTCCTATGATATACAACAGCCACTAGTTCTTTATATGCAATTTTTCTCTCCGCATACAGCTTATAGGCTCCTTGAAGGGAAAGGTCTTCAAGTTCTTTTCTCTCTACCTCAAGGCCTAGAGGTTCACAGCAAGTCTTTAACAAATGTTTGTTAACTTCACCTCAACCTTCTTGACTAAAAAAGCCTTCAAATAACATGTGCAGAGGCCTGGAAGAGGAGGAAAGAGACTAACATGAAAGAACTTCTATTTTTCAAGGACATTTCCATGTTTATTTGTCTTATTTAATCTGCCCCAAATTACTGTAAGATAAATATTACCTTTTCCATTTTTACAAGTAAGGCTCAGAGTGAGAAAGTGACTTATCCTAATCACAACTAGATCATACAACTAGTAAGTGACAGAGCTGAGATTCAAACTCAGTCTGCCTAATTTGAAAGTCCATGCCCACTCCACTCTGTACAATACTGCCTCCCTTTTAGCTTTTTAACTTCTGTTTAGACAAGCACATTGGGAATTCCTGTGTTAACACCATTATCTCATAAAAGAGGGAATGATCATAGTAACTCTACTTCTGTTTTGTTCTCAAGATGAGAAGAAAAATTACTATATGTAATTCTTTGTGTCTTATCGCTTGTGGGTATACATGCCTTCCCTTGAAACTTTCTAGAGAAGTTAGCAGAGTATCTGTAAGACAGCCAGTTAAAGTCTTCAGCCAGCTACCAACCCATGCCCTATCTCTTCAGCTGCTGTAAGTGATGAAAGAATTTAGAGGTCATGGCTTACGGCACTGATCATATGAAGGTGGTGATGATCTTATAACAATAGCAGGTTATGAAGAAGTATAATTATTCTTCATTTTCCCCTGCCCTGATGTGCCTGTCAAATGCCACAAAGCTACTTCTATTACTCTCCTATCACTTTCTAGGCTACAAAGAATTCTTATCTTGACTTTTAATAATTCTTTTTCAAGTTCCGGTTATATGTCTCTTAGGAAAGCTTGGTGAACCCAAGTGTCTGGCAGCTACAAACAAATGATTAATTATCATTACAGAGAACTAATAAATATGGCAGGTATAATGTAATATGCTTAAGTATATCAACGTAATCATTTTTGAAGGTACTCAGCCTCCTATTTGACTATGTTTTAACTTGTTCCACATAGAAACGGTCTAACAGTGATGTTACGCACCTTTTATTTCTCTTGACTGACGAACGAGGAGCAATCATTCCATCATCCCTGTACTATGACAAAGTCTCTTAGTAGCTATAAATAACAGCTCTATAATCACTTCTAATTGCTGCCTTTTCTTCCCCTTGGCACTGAATTCCATTAGGAACAGTCAGGTTGAGTTTTCTTAAAAGATTAACAAAAAAATTGGATGCAAAAAGAATACAGCATTCTTATCTTGTACTTCCCCTTCTGTGTGTGGTTTTTATTAACTTCGAAAGAAGCTGTAAGCACAGAAATCAGTATCCAGAGAGATGTACTAAAATCTAATCATTCCCTCGTATATCTTGCAGACGGTCCTGAATGGGATTCATTGGCCAAGCAACACATGGCACAGATGGCTGCAAACATAACACTGCACAATGCCCAAGAGCATGGTGTAATGGGCCAGGAACACAGTCTCACTATTGTTTTCCATGTAGAGGTAAATACTATTCAAGTATCTTCAGCCTAAAGAGTTGGGCACTAGCAGGGCAATGCTGAAAACTGCATATGCAGGTAGGAGAGTCAGAAGGGTGAGGTGGGAAAAAGACAGGAAGAAAGAGAAAGAAGCAAAAGAAAGGAAGTAAAAATAAAGCTTCTCACAACACCATCCTATTAGGACACATTTCTACTTTCAGTGACCCAGGGTACCCTGCTGGAAAGCCCTCTTACCTGCAACACACAGCCTAATTCACTTCAAGAGGCCAAAAGGCCATACTCATCTACGGAACATTCTGTGTCTCAAACCCAGCATCCTAGTGATCTAAGTTTAAAAGCTTTTGACTGTTCCTTCCATTTAGGAGGATGTAGCATACTGGAAGTGAAGATGGTCTCAATGTAGTAAAATGAAGGAAAGAAAGAAGAGGGTCTCTGTTTGTCTGTCTGCTTGAAATAATCTCCCCATTGTCTTTTGAAATTTATCCTCTTTGGAAAGATGACAATTGGTCTCTGCAGCATTTCATTTTAGTCACACATCCTCCTGGCCCTACTAGGTCAACCAAGGATAGAATTAACTGCAGCAATTGAAGCTTTCTCCCATGGCCTCTGCATGAATGTCCCTTCCCCAAGGAAATGAATCCAAGCACTTCTTTCTGTCTCTTGGTATCCTGGTTGAATGCTTCTCTTTTTTTCACACGTATTTCCCTTTCCATAAGGGGTCTTGTTTGGGAATCAAAACTCAACCTCAGTACTCATTTAAACCCATTCTACAAAACTTGTACCCAAGATTTACCTTCCTTACTTTGTGGATGTGATCCCAATTAAGACTTATCACATGACATTTTTAGCTTTATAATCAGAGTTTTATCAAGGAAGGATCCATTCTAAGGCTGGGAGAAGTTCCTCCTAGTTTAGGAGGGGGATTTGTAAGTTATTCCACTTTTAGCTGTAGCCTCATTGGTCATACTATTTTCCAGGAATGCAAAATACATATCAAATATCTCACAAAGCTCCAGTTTCTAAATTTTCATCCTACCTAAAGATACTTGTCCTGTTCTTCACCTTCTTTCCTCTAAAGCCACTTACCATTTATTTGTTTAAGCCTAGGGCAACATTAAAAGGCTAGCAAGGGAGAGAACTCAAGGGAAAGATTCAGGCAGAAGAGATCATATCTATTTAGAGCTCAGCACTTCTACCCTTTAAACTTTGACTCTCCTCCTTCTGTTAGGGATCCCAGTCAATATTATGAAAAGAATCATCTAGGCTAGAAAGATATGTTCACAGACTCTTGACAATAATCACTTTGTGAAATGAATATAACATATCACTTACTATCAATAACTCAACAATCATTGGGTTAAGAAAGCTGAATGTTTGACATTGCTTGGAAGGGGATCTAGGAAAACCAGAGGCTATACTGTAAAGGTATCTGCTATTACAAGTTAATGTTTAAGAAGGGATGCTAACAGAACCTAATACAAAATATGTATCTACTACACAAGGATTGATTGTTCTTTGATCACTTCAGATGTTACCTTTGTCTCTTTCTTTCTTTCTTTTCCTTCCTTCCTACATTCCTTTTTTTTCAGGGTCTCTGTCACCTAGGCTGGAGGGCAGTAGCATGAACATGGCTCAACACAGCCTCAACCTCCTGGGTTCAAGCAATCCCCCTGCCTCAGCCTCTTGTAGGTAGGACTACAGACCTGTGCTACCACATTCAGCTAATTAAAAAAAAATTTTTTATAGACAGGGTCCCACTATGTTGTCCAGGCTGGTCTCAGACTCCTGGGCTCAAGTGATCTGCCTGTCTTGGCCTCCCAAAGGGCTGGGATTACAGACATGAGCCACCGCGCCCGGCCAACTTTGTTTTCTTAAGTGAATCTTAGGCTGCTCAGGTGATATTGAAGTAACCTCTGTCATCCCATTGATAAATGAGGTTGATGCAGCAGATGTGACTCCTTGGCAGGAACCCACATTTTCCCTTCCTGCCCCATGTGCATGCCCCTTCCATGTAGCACATACTTCAGCAAAATGAACCACTGGATTATAAGATGCCTGAGGACACAACTCCAATTTAATAGTTCCTTGATACCCTCCCAAAGCACCTAGCACAGCGCTAAGTCTAGAGAATGCTTTTGAGATATCTCTAAAAGCAGAAACTTGTGTGTATACATTGGGGGAAAGAAAATAGGTCTACTTCTTAAAAAAAAAAAAAAAAAAGCCTTGACCTACTTGAATGCGATGATGTTAGGGTGCTTCAACTTCCTCAAATGCTTGATATCCGTCTCATTCTGTTCTCTCACTTTCTTGATGGCCACCTCTTCCGCTCGGAACTTGCCCAAGAAGACAGCTCCTTGGGCTCCACTACCCAGCCACTGCAGCTCTGAGATCTCCTCAAATGGCACTTCCCAAGTATCTAGGCACACAAGCAAGAAATAAGCTTGAAGAGATCTCAGAAGGGACCACTCTACAAGCCCATTCTGAAGGTACCAACTTCATTGTCACCCAGGATGACCCTTAACCTCTGTCTCCCGCCAAAAGATAGAACCTTCCTATGTACCTTGGAACTATAGATCAAATATTCATACACATTAGTTTGTATCAATTTTTAACCACTGAAATAAAGCACAGCAGAAGCCTCCAATATACCTTCCTCCAAACAAAACATATCCTACTACTCCTGCAGTCCTACCTCCTCACCTTAAGCTTGCATGTCAGTCAATTTACCCATCTGCTTCTATGCAACTATCCCTACCCCATCACCCACTATAGGTGTTATTTTATTCCTCTTTGAATTTCTAGTGCAGATGCTCAGTGAATCTTTGCTAATGAATTTTTTGTTTTTTTGAGACTGAGTCTTGCTCTGTCACCCAGGCTGGAGTGCAATGGCGTGATCTTGGCTCACTGCAACCCTCTGCCTCCGGGGTTCAAGGGATTCTCCTGCCTCAGCCTCCCAAGTAGCTGGGATTACAGGCACCCGCCACCATGCCTGGCTAATTTTTGTATTTTTAAGTAGAGACGGGGTTTTACTATGTTGGTCAGGCTGGTCTCAAACTCCTGGCCTCAGGTGATCCACCTGCCTTGGCCTCCCAAAGTGCTGGGATTACAGGTGTGAGCCACTGCACTGCGCCACTAATGAATTTTTAATGATACTCTCCTAAGAACTTCATTATGCATACTACTTACATTAATATTTACCTTTTATTGAGTACTTACTATATACCATACACTAGCATAGTACTTTACATATATCATATGTTCAATCCTTACAACAACCCTACAAGTATGGCCTTATTATAGTTATTTAAAGATGAAACAAACTAAGGCATAAGGTGGTTAAGTAAATTCTCCTAAAATCATATATCTGATAAGTGGTAGAACTGGGCCTAGAATCCCAGGATTGGCCAATTTTAGGAAGAGTGCTTTTTCTCCTATATGACATTGCCTCTCATAAGTCATTGAGAGGGCCATTAGTCATTGGTCATGATATGCTTACTCATATAGCTGCAGTATTTTCACGTTTCTCTTTTCCTTAGAGTTTGAATATTTTTTTGCACCAGAAATGTAAGAAGGGTCATTTCTAAGTGGTGGCATTATTAGTGCTTCATATTTCTTTATTGTTTTCTGTCTTAAAAATTATTTTTACCATAAGCCTATGTCACTTTTATAATGAATAAAATGCTATTTTAAATAAAGCACTTCAAAACTTCAATCAATATGTGCTTTAATCTCATGAAACTTTTAAAGAAAGGAATGTAATCCATTGAGCCTTCTCCTTTCCCCCTCCTTACCAGGATATTATCACAGGTAAGAAACAAATATCAAAGAGCTAAGAGCCCCACGGAGTAAGAAAAATGATGACAGTGTGAAAGGTCATGAGACATTCTCCTCAGATCACTCCATGCAGAACATGGAACAAAGTAGTGTTGAGTTAGCTTCAAAGATACTCTGGTCTTGAAAGCAAATCAACTCCAACTCACCGTCCACTGCATTGATGAAACAAGAGCAGAAAGGGTTTATCTGCCTCTAGAAGTGAGCTACACTTCCCTCTTCTCTAATTTTCTCTACCTTAAGAGAAAAGAAATTCTGTAGATTCTTAATAAAATGTTTTCTTGTTACAATTGCTAAAACTTAACCTTCAAAATATAACTACGTAGAGCAAAAAATATATAAAATGAGGGTGGTTTATGCCGTGGACCTTCATCCCGTTCTCCTGATATGAGCAGTATTAAAGGTTTCCACTCTACTGAAATTGAATAAATGCTAGATAAAAGCAAATCTCTCTCAAATACAAACAGCTGACAAATTTAAAAATCACCCAAGGAACACGTGATACCAAGTGAGATTTGGGAGGAAACAGCAAGTGATAGCGTTGGCTTTTTTAACTATCTTCAGGGTTTCTATAGAGGACAAGTATTAATAAGTGGCTCATGAAATCTCACTTTCACCTCCATGGCCTCATACATGCAGCACACGTGGTACACAGATATCGATGGCATATTGTAAGATAATTTTCCTCATTAGGGGTCCAGTGACAAATTAAAAACAGTGTCATTGGCCAGGCGTGGTGGCTCACGCCTGTAATCCAGCACTTTGGGAGGCTGAGGCAGGGTAGATCATGAGGTCAGGAGTTCGAGACCAGCCTGGCCAATATGGTGAAACCCCGTCTCTATTAAAAATACAAAAAAAATTAGCCGGGCATGGTGGTGCACGCCTGTAATCCCAGCTACTCAGGAGGCTGAGGCAGGAGAATTGCTTGAACCCGGGAGGCAGAGGTTGCAGGGAGCTGAGATCGCGCCACTGCCCTCCAGCCTGGGTGACAGAGCGAGACTCCGTCTCAAAACAACAACAAACAAACAAAAACAAAAACAAAAAAACCCCAGCGTCATTTTGACCATTCTGGGGGCTGAATAAAGTATTATTACTGGACTCTGGGGTAAGAACATAACTGAGCAGTACGTCTTTGAACAAGCCCAAATTACCCTAATTTTTAATAAAATAACTACTAAAATTAGACTAATGTTTGGCTGTCTCTTTTACCCTATTTACTGAATCTTTAGTTACTGTTAAACATTGGAAACATTAGAAAAAGATCAGAAAAGTCAAAAAAACACACATTTTATGTGAAAGCTCATCCCACACCCACTTGCCATCTTCCCTCCTAGTTTTTGTTCATGTTTACACCTATGTAAAAATGGCAGGTGATGTCCAATTTTTTCTACTTTTTCACATATCATGTATCCTTCATGTAGTTCCTACTTTTATTATAAGTTCTAATAGTTGTTCTGTACCCTCTTACCTTTTCTGAGTAAGTATATCCCCAGATTCAATTCCTAGGTTAAAGAGGACAGTTTCCTGGCTCCAGGAATACATACATTCCAAATTCTATCCAAAAGGATTTTGATAGTTTTTGCTCACAATAGCAATGTATGAACATGTTGGCAGCAAGAGTTATCAATTATTTTTTGGTTCTATTTTAATTAGGTATAAAATAGTGTTTTATAACTTTGCATTAGTTTAACTGCTTTGTATGAATTCTCAAAACCCCTTTGTTCGTTTATCTATTAGCCTTCCATAGTTTGCATAACTTGAAGAAACTCCTTCCATATTTCTTTGATACAAATGAGAATATTTTTATAAGCCTTTTTCTTTTTCTTTTGTTATTTTTGAACAAAGTAGTCTATATCATTGTCTATTATTTCCTTTGTAATTTCTTCCACTGCCTAGTCTATCTTCTAAAAGTTATCTATAGTTCATTTTTAAAAATTAAATCTTTACATTCATCTGAAACTTATTTTGGTGTATGGTATGAGGACAGATATACATTATTTTTTTCCACATTGTTATTTAATGATTCCCAAATAATTTGTTAAAAAATCCTTTCTTTTCATATTGCTTTAGGATACTTACATTGTAGCTCACTATATTTTTTAGAAATAATGCCTATTACTTAGTATTTTTATAAGATGATAAACAGATTAATTACTAAAATACAAATACATTTGGCACTCAAATACAAAGTATTCCGAGTATTGCAATAAAAAATAAAATTATCCTCTACCAACCTCTACCTCATGCCTGTGCTATTCAACTATGTTCAGCCAAGTCTTGATTATCCATAGAAAAATAAAGTGGATAGCACTGGTAATAAAAGAACACAGATTGTAAAATAAAGAAAGTAATGCTTCAACAATGTTTCTATCCATCTTTTTACTGAAACTAATTATCAGAAGTAAAATCGATTGATATGAATTTATAAAGCACTCTTTGCCCAGTCTCAAAGTCCCTGTCAATAACGAGCAGAGAGCTCAGAAATGGGAAAATGGCAGAAAAAAGGAAATTGGTGATAAGGATGCACAACATTAAGGGCCTAGATAATTGATGAGCGAGATAACTAATCTCATAATAATGAAGAACTGACTATACTCTCTCTAGGGTTAGTCCCGAATTTTCGTTGCTTTTATGTCTGTCCCACTGACACTCTTCCCCAGCGTTTATCTTCTCTTTTATCTTCACAGTGACTATGATCTTAATTCCAATATCCACCAGAATCCTTAGGACTGAGAAAAAGACACATGCCCACCCACTTTAAGGCAACAGTTCTCATTTGTTTATTCAGACATGGCCATGACAGTACTTGCTTTGAGACTGGAAACTATTTGACAATAAAAGATTTAAATTGCGTGCTACTTTACTTGGGCTCACTATCAATATACTCAAAGGGAGGTGAGGACATCATTAAAATTTTTTAAAAATCCAGTGACAGTTCCTCATAAGTACCAAATGTAGGAACACATCTGTGACATGTGTTATCCTTTGGTTGACTGCAATGCAGGATTGAAGATTAGCTCCCTGATCCCAGACCTGACAAGGAAATTTGCTAGTTTCTGGCTAGCGAAACTCTTTCATGGTGCACAGCAACACCAGCCCTCAGTAGGATATCCTGCAATCTGCTGAAAGGCTAGGCACCTGCTGTGCCTGTGTCAAGAATCTTAAGCTGACCAGGCCTGTTTCTTATTTATTTCTGAAATAAACCTTTTTGAAAGTCACATAATCAGTTGGAAAACAAATTAAATACCAGTTTACAGAATAATAACAAAAAATTTTAAAACCTCCTTTTGACAAACATATGGGATGGGTGTATCACCCCTCATTCTGAGTCCAAACCTCAATGATGCACTTGGATCCTGAGATCTTCAAATTATCACCAAAAGTAAGTCTAAGACTGGGCAAGCAGAGACCCTAAAAACCAAATGTAGTCGATCACTTATGCAGCTATCAGTAGGTTTTGTGTCCAACCAAAGAACAGGGAACTTTTAAAAAATAACAAATTAGGGCCAGGCAAGGTGGCGCATGCCTATAATCCCAGCACTTTGGGAGGCCGAGGCAGGTGGATCACCTGAGGTCAGGAGTTCAAGACCAGCCTGGCCAACATGGTGAAACCCTGTCTCTACTAAAAATACAAAAATTAGCCAGGCGTGGTGGCACGCGCCTGTAATCACAGCTACTCGGCAGGCTGAGGCAGGAGAATCGCTTGAACCCAGAAGGCAGAGGTTGCAGTGAGCCAAGATCACACTCCTTGCACTCCAGCCTGGGTGACAGAGCAAGACTCCATCTCAAAAAAAAAAAAAAGAAAAAAAAAAAAAGCAATTAGAAATGGTTATCTCTGGATTGTGGAAAGACAGGTGATTTTTATTTTCTTCTTTATTTTATTTTCCTGCTTATATTTATTTCCAATGTAAAACATAATAATGCTGTTAGCAAGAAGCAACTAATTTCCTTTAAAACCTTGAAATCATGGGGGCCAGGGGGTAGAGGGAAAATGAAAGCAGAATGTGTCGCGTGTCGGAGTATGTATGAAAGAGAGAGCGAGAGAGATACACATACATAAAACCAGGGACCGAAGAAGACTTTTTGCATGGAGCAAGAATAGATGATATGGTTGACAAATCCTGAAAAGGACCTGGAAGTGATAGATATACCAGTAAATCCCAATATACTTATGGAAAACAGGTATAGAGGGAGGAGTTGGTATTTGGTTTAAGGAATGTATTGCAGAAACAGGGGAAATAAAATGCATGAGAAAAGTGGATAATGGTAACTGAAGTCTACTGGCTGTTGTGGAAAAGCTGTCAACAGTCTTGACTAAAAGAGATGAACAGACTTTTAGGGGAGGGTCCCAGAGTCTAAAATTCAGTTATAAAATAAATAGAATCTCATTTTTGGTCCATATTTTCCCTTTCCAGAATTTCTTGATGAGAGAACTCATAAAAATTTAATCATTTACATAAGGCCACAAAGATATGTATCAAAAGTCTTAAAACAACACATCTTTTGAACTCAACTATTCCTCTCCTAGGAATTTATGCCAAGGACTAATCAAACATATATGCAAAAGTAAAGGAGTAGACAAATGGTCATTGCAGTATGGCTTATAATAACTAAAAATGTAAACAGATTAATGCTGAGCAATAGGGGATTGCTTAAAAATATTGGCACATTCACATCATTTAATGTTATGTAGCCATTAAAAATGATGCTGAAGAATTATACTTAAGACATGGAAAATGTTCACAATATGAAGTGAAAAAATATTACAAAACAATATGTGATATGGTTTGGCTCTGTGTCCCCACCCAAATCTCATCTCGAATTGTAATTCCCACATGTCAGGGGAGGGGTCTGGTGGGAGGTGATTGGATCATGGGGCGGATTTCCCCCTTGCTGTTCTGGTGATAGTGACTGAGTTCTCACGAGATATGGTTGTTTGAAAATGTGTGGCACTTCCCCCTTCTCTCTCTCCTGCTCTGCCATGGTAAGACCTTCTTGCTTCCCCTTCGCCTTCTGCCACGATCCTAAGTTTCCTGAGGTTTCCTAGCCATGCTTCCTGTTAAGCCTGCCGAACTGTGGGTCCATTAAACCTCTTTTCTTCATAAATTACCCAGTCTCAGGTAGTTCTTTATAGCAGTGTGAACACGGATTAATACAGTATGACTCCATTTTTTAAAAGTATGCACACACATACACAAATAGACTAACCTAATATATAATGAAAACATTAATGGTTATTCTCAGGAGATGGAGGATCATAGATTATTTTAAAGTTTTTTTGGAACTTACCTGTATTTTCCAAATTTCATACATATATTACTTTTGTTATCAGAAAAAAGTTACTTTGAAGAATATTAATGAGGTTATACATGATCATGTCCTTTGCAAGGACATGGATGGAGCCAGAGGCCATTGCCCTAGCAAACTAATGCAAGAACAGAAAACCAAATATCACATGTTCTCACTTACAAGCAGGAGCTAAATGATGACAAAACATAGACACAAAGAGGGGAATGACAGACACTGGGGCCTACGTGAGGGTGGAGTGTGGGGGGAGAAAGAGGATCAGATAAAATAACTGTTGGGTACTGAGTGATGAAATAATCTGTACAGTAAATCCCCATGACACAAGTTTACCTATATAACAAACCTGCACACGTACCCCTGAACCTAAAATAAAAGTTTAAAAAAATGAGGTTATAAAGAACACCAGGGCTTCAAAAGTATAATATTAATATTTGAATTAGAATATGTGAATATATTGTTACACAATGATGGGAGTTAAAAACTTAATTTTTTTTTTTTTGAGGCAGAGTCTCACTCTATCACCCAGGCTGGAATGCAGTGGCACGATCTTGGCTCACTGCAACCTCTGCTGGGTTTAAGCAATTCTTGTGTCTCAGCCTCCCAAGTAGCTGGGACTATAGGTGTATGCCACCACGCCTGGCTAATTTTTGTATTTTTAATAGAGATGGGGTTTCACCATGTTGGCCAAGCTGGTCTTGAACTCCTGACCTCAGGTGATCCGCTCCCCTCAGCCTCCCAAAGTGCTGTGATTACAGGCGTGAGCCACCACGCCCAACAAAACTTCCTTTTTTTAAAAAGCTGTGGGACCTAGAAATAATAACGCTTCTCAAGATTGGTTAGATATTTTGTCATTTCCTCAAAATGTAAGCTTTCTATGCCTTTATTGTAAGAAAATAACTCCTTTTTACTATAATCTAAGTTTTACTGTAATCTAAGTCCTGCAATCTTCAGGGCCATTACCATGTGGCTTCTGTCTGGTTTTAAATTGGCCCAGCAGCCATCAGATTTTTTTGATTGTATAAGCTATCAGTAAACTTTTTAAAATTTATTTTTATTTATCCATTAATTAATAATTTTAGAGAAACAGTCTCCCTCTGTTACCCAGGCTGAAGTGCAGTGGCACCATCATAGCTCACTGTAGCCTCAAACTCCTGGGCTCAAGCGATCCTCCTTCCTCAGCTTCCCAAAGTGCTGAGATTACAGGTGTGAGCCACTGCACCTGGCAAAAAATTTTAAATATGTAGCCACTGCATGATTTCTTTATGTATTATATATCTGCACAGCTATATTAAAATATGAGATATATCTGAAAATGTGTGAAAATAGAAATTTTAAATGATGAGATAAACAGGATCTCTAATATTTTCTTCTTATAATCCCATGGATTGTTTTATATGTACTGTACTTTGGACGCCACTAGACTGGATGACCACAAAAGATGGGCTACGACCCAAAAAGGCCCACCAAATGTGAATCTCTTCCCTTCAGCCGGTCTACTGGAAACTGAAATGAGGTATTCATCTGTCACTAGTTCTTTAATTTGCCCAAAGGTCACAGGTTATCCAGCTAATGGTGGTAACGGTGGTGGTGATGGTGTGTTTACACAAGAAATATCTTCCAAGTCCATACTCTAGCTTACCTTGCTGCTGCAATTTGTAATCAGTGGAATATGCCTTCCCAATGATATTCCAAACAGGCCTTAAGCATCCAAATAGTCCTTCAAGAAACCCACCACTGCCACTGCCTGACCTGCTGAACTGAATCTTTATGTCTTCAGTTCCGCTCGTGCTCTCTCCGTCCACCGTGTTGCTGTTCCCCTGAGACACCGTCATCTCTGATTCATCGTGTTCCCTTAGCTGAAGAACGCTGTTCTCAAACTGGTCCCTGGAATCCTCACTTACGCTTGTCAACACTGTTGTGGTGACGGGGCTGTGCGCGCTCTCGATTAGCTCTGTTCGTACCATCCCCTTTTCCTGCTGGTCCTCGAGGAGCTTGGGAGAAGGGTGGTTCCCCATAGCTGCGAGCTCATCTTGTAGTCCATTGAAGGTTTTGCTTTCACTGAAGGGTAAGTGTGGAGAAGAGGAGCAGCTCAGGTGCTCCTGAAAGTTGGCCATTGTGCCATGAGTATAACCAAAGTCCTGAGATGACACTCAGAGGATTTTTGGGACAGAGTTTTGACTTAAGAGAGGGCTCCAAAACCTGAGAAAAACAGGAGGGAGATATGAGATCATCCTTTCTTTAGTACGCACACTACGACACTTCTGTTTGCATTAAAAAAAACTGAAACAATGGGGATTGGTTAACCTGTGGGTTAGTCCATGTGATGGAAATGAGTGCAGCAATGAAAAATTATGCTGTGGAAGAGTATTTGTGAACACGGCAAAATATCCATGACACATTAATATAAAAAACAGGTTAGAACAATATGTACAACATTAACTTAGAAATTTATTTAAAAGGACATACATACAAGAAAAAAGACTTGAAGGAAAAAATCCAAGGAATTAACAATAGTTAATTTTAGGTGGTTAGACTTGGGAGAGGTTTATATTGTTGTGATTTTCAAGGTATTCTAAGCATTCTGTATTAATGTCTATTATCTTTTTTTTTTTTTTTTT
>NW_026652288.1:94872828-94903367 GCF_009828535.3 Hylobates moloch | reverse complement strand
AAGGGAAATTTAGTTGTTCTGATATACACATCTTTATTACAAACTACATCCTGTGTTATAAGTTGCTACTCATCTTTTCTCTTTGCTTTCGTGTCTTATCTACTGGGGCACTGCGTCACTTTATAAGGCATTCATTAAGTCATGGAGATAAATGTCATGTGTCTGTGACAAGACAAGTTTCTAAGATATAAAATTTGTTTTTATTGTACTGCACCAAATCTGGGGTAACACAACTAAGCCCTAGCTCTTTAAACTTGTTCTTTGCTTCTGATCTGTCCATTAGCACCATTTCTTGCGGCCACCTAACCTTTAAAAGTGGAGATTTGTTCTAGATTGGCCAGATCACGCATAGTCAGTCTTAAATTTATTCAAAGTATGTTCTTTTTTTTTCTTTTTTTTGAGACAGAATCTTGCTCTGTCACCTAGACTGGAGTACAGTGGTGTGATCTCGGCTCGCTGCAACCTCCGCCTCCCAGGTTCAAGCAATTCTCCTGCCACAGCCTCCTGAGTAGCTGGGATTACAGGCATGCACCACCACGCCCAGATAATTTTTTTTTTTTTTTTTTGTATTTTTAGTAGAGATGGGGCTTCACTATGTTGGCCAGGCTGGTCTTGAACTCCTGACCTCAGGTGATCCACCCGCCTTTGCCTCACAAAGTGCTGGGATTACAGGCATGGGCCACTGTGCCCGGCTCAAAGTATGTTCTTAACAGAAATGTACTTTCTTTTTAAATCCCTTTGTAACAGTCATTCCTTCCCTCACTCTGTACTAAGCATCTAGAATATGCTAGAGGTCAGGGTATGAAGATGACCTCATTTTGCAGAGGGGGTAAAAGAAAGACCAACAAAAATTGACAGAACAGTGCTTATAATGGATCAAGTAAGTGCTCTGAGAGCACAGAAGAGGGAGGAATAGTTTCAGGGAAAGGTGCTCAAAGGTGGTAACTTTTGATCCATTTGAAGGAAGTGTAGGCATTCATTAAGCAAGTCAGGAAGGTGTGAGTGAAAGAAGAGGGGGAAGGTATTACAGGTGTGGGGAAACCGTGAAGGAGGGCATGGAAGCTTGAAAGACTATAGAACAGATGAGAAATCCAAAGTGGCTGGAATGTAGGCTATATATAAGTGCATGCAGAAAGACATGAATGGACAAATAGGTAGGGGCTAGACTATAAGGAGCTTTGCATGCCAGGCTGAGTTTGAGGTTTTATACTGAAGGTGATGGGGAGCCATAGTATCTTATATTGCGGATTATGGATTACAATAGACTCTTTCAATTTTATTATTTTCTTATCTTTGTAACTGAGACCTAAATTTTAAACCTTTTATTCATTACCATATCCCATGAATAGCCTGTATTAGTGAACCAATGAAAACATCCTATCCTTGGCTGGCGTGGTGGCTCATGCCTGTAATCCCAAAACTTTGGGAAGCCAAGGTGGGCAGATCATGAGGTCAGGAGTTCGAGACCAGCCTAGCCAGCATGGTGAAACCCCATCTCTACTAAAAATACAAAAAATTAGCCGGGCATGGTGGTGCAAGCCTGTAGTCCCAGCTACTCAGGAGGCTGAGGCAGGCGAATTGCTCGAACCCAGCAAGTGGAGGTTGCAGTGAGCCAGGATTGCGCTACTACACTCTAGCCTGGGTGACAGAGCGAGACTCCATCAGAAGAAGAAGAAGAGGAAGGAGAAGAGGGAGAGGGAGAGGGAGAGGGAGAGGAAAATACCCTATCCTCTGAATTCTTATTCATTCACTGAGCTCCTATTACATAGTATGCAATGTGTTAGGCATTAGTAAATGACACATAGGTTCCTACCCTTTGGGAACTCACAATCTAGAAGGAAAGACCAATAGATAACAGCCATATGGTTAGATATGGGACAAAGATATGTATAAGGTACAATGGGAGCTCAGAAAAATAAATATAAAATGTGTCTAGAGATGTTATAAGAAGAAGTTTTGTTTGAATTGAGTCTTGAGGGGTGAATTAATGGTCACTAGGAAAGAAAGACTAGGCATTCCAGGTAGTATTAGGAAACAGCAGGAGATAACTCTTAGAAAAAGTAGGCAAAGGCTAGATTATGGTAGGCCTGTATGACAAGCTAAATCTTTGGGGTTTTATCCTCATGACAACAGAGAGCCATTAAGGAATTTTAAGCAAGGGAGTAATTTGGTCAGATAAATTAAAATCACATCTATAGAAGTAGAGGTTAGATTCAAAAGGAAAGACTAAACGTCTAGTTAGAAGGTATAGTTCAAAAAGAAATGACTTGGACCTGAACGAGTCAGTTAGCAATGGCAGTGAAGAGGACAGGAAAGATTTAAGAGGTAGAATTGGTAAGATCTAGTAATTGATTAGACATGGAGGTGGGTAAAGAAAAGGGGGAGAGGAAGACTTTTCAAATCACTTATTTGGAATAATGACTAGACAGACAATGTCAATAACTGAGATATGAAAAGCCAGAAAGAAAGGTTTGGAAAGAAGATGATTAGCTCAACTATGGACATACAGAATTTAAGGCCTACTATGCATCATGCACTGAGCTAGGGAGCTAGGCTTTTACTGATGCTATCTGATTTTAAAAAGACACTTTGTAGAGAGACAGCTTGGAAGAAAGATAAAGATGGGGCTCATTTATCACAGGAGCAGAAGTTTCCAGATCATAAAGCTAAATTTAAAATGTATTTATTGAATATATACTCAGCCTGCACAACATGGCAAAAACACAAAAAATACAAACATTACAAAAAATACAATAATTAGCTAGGCATGGTGGCGTGTGCCTGTAGTGTCAGCTACTTGGGTGGAAGGCTGGGGCAGGAGAATCCCTTGAGCCCAGGAAATCGAGGCTGCAGTGGGCTGTGTTTGTGCCACTGTACTCCAGGCTGGGCAACAGAGCGAGACCCTGTCTCAAAAAAGAAAAAAGAATATATACTGAGAATTGTGCCGCTCGCTTACCCACCTGCTGCTCACCTCCCGCTGTTCCGCCCAGTTCCTAACAGGCCACAGACTGGTACCAGACCGTGGCCTGGAGGTTGGGAACCCCTGCTATACAGCACAAGTCCTACATGCTGTTGGCTCACATGAATTGCATACACAAATATATATGTGAATTTCAGCCAAACACTTGTGTGATTTATTTTTTTGAATCAAATTATCAGACTTTATATTAATTCCTCATAAATTTCTACTTTGTCAATTTTTTATCTTGAACTTCTGCCCAATGACATAATGTTAGGATGAGCTCATACACAAAAAGTTAGAAAAACACATGTTTGTTTTGTAATTTTTTTCCTATCTCTAACAGGTTAAGGATGAATGTAAAGTGGACCTGTTCCCACTGGCATGAGAATGAGTCTAATCACAGTCATCACACGCAGTTTGATATTTAAGAGATCAGGGGAAAACAAGACAACCAAGGAATATGGTTCAACCCACTTATTTCACATATGAGAATCAAATTTCAGAGAGATTGCCGACTTGCTTAATATAACATCTGACCAGTGGCAGAGCTGAGATGAGTCCTCCTTCCTCAGCCCAGCTCCTTCCACTAGCATGGTTGTTTGTTTATTTGAAGAGAAACAAATAGCCATGGTATCATGGCCACTGATGACAAAAACAATAGCAAGTCACAGTGCTATTCTAGATGCACTAAAACTATTCCCAAGGAAACACTAGTGCCCACCTAGCGGGGTCACCCTGCGCCTATCCACAGGCCAGCAGGAGGCTACCCACTGACTGCTCTCAGAGTGGGCAGAGGTGAGGTAAACCTCAAGGTGTGTATAAAGATGTGTAGTCACATAGGCTTCCCTCATGCTCACCAAGAATATCCAGTCCAACGGGACCCAACAAAGGCAGAGAAACAGAGAGGTACAAGAACAAAAGGAACGAAAAATCATCACCATGGCTATATTCAAATATGATCAGAGCTGACTCTACATTTAAGAAGAGTGTAGGAAGCTAAAAATACCTAAGTTTTACCTGTGTTTCTATGTACACCCACACGCTGCCACTGCACAGTGAAGAGACTGTTAGGTGGAAACTGCGGGAACACAGGTGGTTCCACTATCTTTGGCTGTCTTCTGCCCTCTAGGTTCCTCTCTTCTTGTGCAAATCTGGCTCAGGTACCCTCATAGGAACTGATTGTTTGATCCTTTCAGTTCATAAGAAATCAAAACTAGTATAAATTAGAAGGAGACAGAAAGGAAGTGGGGCAAGATTTTTGAATGCTGAGAGTCAAAGGGAAAAAGACAAGGAACATTGGAGGGGTAAAGGGCAAGTTTGGAATGGCACCCTTATCAAAAGAAAGTACTATGGGAGCCAGGTGCAGTGGCTCATGCCTGTAATCCCAGCACTTTGGGAGGCTGAGGCAGGCAGATCACCTGAGGTCAGGAGTTCGAGACCAGCCTGCTCAACATGGCGAAACCCCATCTCTACTAAACATACAAAAAATTAGCCAAGCGTGGTGGCAGGCGCCTGTAATTCCAGCTACTGGGGAGGCTGAAGCAGGAGAATCACTTGAACCCAGGAGGTGGAGATTGCAGTGAACCGAGATGCTGCCACTGCATTTCAGCCTGGGCAACAGAGGGAGACTCTGTCTCAAAAACAAAACAAAAACAAACAAACAAACAAAACAAAACAAAAAAAGAAAAGAAAAAAGAAAAAGAAAGTACTCTGGGAAGGTCTGTAGGTAAGGTGATGCTACTGCCGCCCTTACAGCAGGTCCCGATCCGCAAAGGGTGCAGGAAGTGCTCCCATATCTGCCCTTGAGGAACACTTTCCCTGCCTTCTGAGTTTCTTGGCCCCAAGAGGAGGAAGTGGTTTGTGCAAAATTAGTAGGCAAGAGTTGGAGACAGCAGCAGCTGTGCATTTGGCAGGGCACTGCCAATTTCTGGAAATTACCTTGGTTTTGTGCCAAGATCCCAGGATGCAATGTAGAGAGAAAGAGGAATGGAGGAGGTAACGTGGCCAAATAGCCCTTAAATTCTTGGATTTCTATCATAGAATACAATTTTTCCCATGTTACTAATTGAGGATTTTTATAATGATCAGATTTTAAATTTTATATCATAAATATGAATAAATCAAAGATTTTGGACAATTTAGCCCCACAAAGTTTTTGATGTGACTAAAATTGAATAAAAAATTAAATTAAGCATTATTGCTACAAGGTTTATTGATTGACACTGAGCTCTTTCTAAGCTATCTTCTCTTTACTTGGCGTCTTCTTGCCTGTCTTTAAAAATGAATGCAACACTGCCATCTTAGCCTTCTGGTCATTTCTCTAAAATTCATATAGCAGTTGAGAACATAAAATAATTTCTGCTGCTAGGAGCATCAATCCCATTTTAAAACTTAGATTACTTTACTTGTGCATAGTAATAACATAAAATGATCTTTCCAGGATAGAGGTCTGTCACCCAGATCTTAATTTGAACTTTGAAAACATTAGCTAGCTTCTTCGAATGGAGTTATATGATTAGAAATATGTGACTTCAAATCAGATAAAAAGAATGGCCTACAATTGTGCCTTTATCCCTACTTACTCTCTTAACTGTGGACCATCTTCTGAAACGCCTATTTGAAGGAACAATAAAAACTCAATCGACAAAATCCACTGACCTACGTCATTTCATCTTCTTTATAACATTTCATTCAACAATTACGCATTCAAAAATATTGATTCCATGTTTACCATGTACCTATATTTTTGGTTAAGATTATGAATGTTTAATAATCTTGAAGTATGCTGGAGACAGCAAAAAAATAAAAATTACAAAGAAGCAAATTCTCCATGGTGACAAATTACCTTTTGAATACCAGTACCTGTAAATGCAACTGTGATTACAGTTAAAATAAGTTTATTGTAGGCTTTAGAATGAATAAAGATACTTCATTTTCAGAGTAGTAGTCTATAAATTTATCAAGAAATAGAAACTTGTGAGGCTTCAAAAATGCCTTAAGTCAAACGTGAAACATCTTGACCAAAGGAATGATTTATCCATAAATCATATCATAAATGCTATCTCCATAAATCTTTAATAAATAATATATGGTATTTTAAGTATTAATAGTCAATGTTTTCTGACTTAAATCCAGCTGCCATATGAATGATAAAATCAATAACTTCAAATGTTTTAAAAATAAGATACAGACATATATGTACCTTTAAATATATAAATATTAATAGGCATACAAATTTAAAATGTGTATAATTAAGTAACCATTTTAAGAAATTAGGTTTAAAAGGTCAACAGTGGTTATTACTGTTGTTCTTTGAAGTTTTCTATATTTTTCCAAATTTCTACCATTAGCATGCATTATTTGTTTAATCAGAGGTTTTCAATACAAATCCTTGTTGCTTTAAATGCACAGATTAATGGGCCCACTTCACTATATTTCCAGATATGAAAAATGATGTGAAATGTTAAGGATACTGTCAGGAAAGCTAATTGTCACTGTGTGCTGAGGCTTGCAAACAGGCATAAAAACAATTATAGGCCGGATGTGGTGGCTCACGCCTGTAATCCCAACATTTTGGGAGGCCAAAGTGGAAGGATCACTTGAGGTCAGGAGTTCGAGACCAGCCTGGCCAACATGGTGAAACCCCAGCTCTACTAAAAATACAAAAATTAGCAGGGTATGGTGGTGCACACCTGTAGTCCCAGCTACTCAGGAGGCTGAGGCAGGAGAATTGCTTCAACCTGGGAGGCAGAGGTTGCAGTGAGCCAAGATCATGCCACTGCACTCCAGCCTGGGTGACAGAGTGAGACTCTGTCTCAAAAAAAAAAAAAAAAAAAAAAGAATTACAAATTCAAAATGAAAAGAAAAGTGAACTTAAAAAGATGACAGTGAGCAAACAAAAGTTAATGACTCCTATTTTGTTTTTACCTTTTCTACTGATGAGATTCACATTTGACTCTAGAAAAGGCAGAATGATCATGATTAAGAGAACTGAAACCCAAAACAGGTGAAAAGACAAGAACATACATCAGTGTTTTGATTGTTTCCAAGTTCTAAGGTCCAGATGAATTACATGTGAAGGCACGAAAACTCTTGCATTTAGGATTATAAAAACAACCTTTGGTAAAGAATTATCTTCAGGAACTATGAGCAAGACAGTTGTTCATGGAAAAGTAGAAGATAAAGAAATACCCTATTTTTTTAAAAGGAAGATTACAGAATATGTGGAACTATGAACTTACATTGGTCCCTGACAAGATACTAAGTATACAGTAGGCATTCATTAAATGCTAGTCCCTTTCCTTCTTTTCTTTTCCTTTTATTTTGTGACTGTTTCCTCTCTTTTTTGCAACTCTAGGACTTTCCTAAGATACATAGCTTAGGAGAACAAGAATTGAAATGGTTTAAAAATTATTATTAAACCTAAAAGTTAAAAGAAAAAATAAAATTAAAATTATTTTTAAAGAATTTGTTTTATAGCTGGGCAAGGTGGCTCATGCCTGTAATCCCAGCACTTTGGGAGGCTGAGGTGGGAGGATTGCTTGAGACCAGGAGTTCAAGACCAGCCTGGGCAACACAGTGAGACCCTGTTACTAAAAAAAAAAAAAAATAGCTGAGCATGGTGGCATGTGCCTGTAGGCCCAACTACTCACTAGGCTGAGGATCACTTGAGCCCAGAGGGTCTAAGCTGCAGTGAGCCATGATTGCTCCACTGTACTCCAGTCTGAACAACATAGCAAGGCTCTGTCTCAAAAAAATAGTGCTATTATATACACTTGAAAGTCATTTCTTGTCCAATCTATATTCAGATGTACTTCATCATATTGAGAGCAATACTGTAAGGGCTTGAGAGAGAAGGCACTAGAGGAAGATAGACCTGGATTCAAATCATAATCACTAACCTCACCATAACTCTCTCTAAGCCTCAATTTTGTCATCTATAATTAGTAGTAACAACAGAATCCACCTCACAGAGTAGATGATTATACGAGATAGTATATATATAACACATTTACCCTCAATATTTGTTAGCTATGCAAATCTTTAACTAGAAAAATTAGAATAAACAGATATATGTCAATATGCTCAATATATATGTGAAATCAAGGGGAATAAAAAGAAGGGTAAGGGAAAGACAAGTAAGCTTTTCCTTAGGAAAGTGATAAGATGAGAAAAGAGAGCGAAGAAGAGGGGAACGGGTTGATATATATAGAAACTGAGGCAAGCTGAGCTTGTAACATTCATTTGGTATTATAAATGAAAGCACAAAGAATCAATAAACAGTGAGATACCAGGTCAAAAGGGTAAAAGCAAGATGGAAAATAGGAGACAAAAATCCCAAATGTATGCAACTTCTTTTTCATATTTCATTTCCTTTGTCTTTAATTACAGCAGTTATTTTTACATTCTAGGTTTTAATTAAATTGCACACACAAAAAGGAATGTTCTACATGGCCATAATATTTGGGAGAATATTAATACTATGTAGTTCTAGTATTTGGGAGAAAAAAATTGGCCAGGCGCAGTGGCTCACACCTGCAATCCCAGCATTTTGGGAGGTCGAGGCAGGCAGGTCACCTGAGGTTGGGAGTTTGAGACCAGCCTGACCAACATGGAGAAACCCCGTCTCTACTAAAAACACAAAATCAGCCAGGCGTGGTGGCACATGCCTGTAATCCCAGCTACTCGGGAGGCTGAGGCAGGAGAATCTCTTGAACCCGGGAGGCAGAGGTTGCAGTGAGAGAAGATGGTGCCATTGTACTCCAGCCTGGGCAACAATAGTAAAACTCTGTCTCAAAAAAAAAAACAAAAACAAAAACAAAAAAAACCTCTGGTTTTAATATTGTGATGTTAAATTAGGAGATGATTTCATTGATTCAAGAAAGTATCTCTAGGAAAACATTGGTTATGCTTTAAACATAAGAATAATTAGACCAGGGCAGGCATGTTGGCTCATACCTGTAATCCCAGCACTTTGGGAGGCTGAAGCAGGTAGATCACTTGAGCCAAGGAGTTCAAGACTAGCCTGGGCAACATGAGAAAACCCCGTCTCTATTAAAAATACAGAACAAAAATTAGCTAGGCATGGTGGCACATGCTTGTAGTCCCAGCTACTCAGGAGGCTGAGGCACGAGAACCTCTTGAAGCTGGGAGGCAGAGGTTGCAGTGAGCCGTGATCGCGCTACTGCACTCCAGCCTGGAAGACAGAGTGAGACCCTGTCTCACAAAAAAATAAAAATAAAAAAAAAATAAAAAATATATGCCATTTGGGAAGTGATGGATAGTGTGCTGCTTAGTAAGAATAGGCTGGCTCTGCTCTCAGGAGCTTCATGACTCTAAGCAAGTGAGAAAGGAGGAAAAGTCTTTAAAAAATGTGTTTTAAGAGTAGCAACAGGATCTCACTATATTGCCCAGGCTGGTCTTGGACTCCTGGCCTCAAGCAATACTCCCACCTCATCCTCCCAAAGTGCTAGGATTACAGGCATGAGCCACCATGCCTGGCCAAAAAATCTTTTTGAATGAAATTATATTATGGAAATTTTCTTTTCTCATTAAATTCATTGTCAGTATTTGGATTGTTTAGTTGGACAGTAAAATATAACTAGAGATATTAATATATCATACATTCTATACTTATTTTATACTATACATTAAAATCAAATAATTCATTGCCAGTTTAATATTTAGGGCTGTTGAGGAGCATCAGTAACAGACTTCGATTTCCAATGACATATATGAAAGTTCTCACAAAGCTGCAGATTCTACACACTGTTCCTGGGCAAGTCCTAGATATACTTGGCAGGCAAGAGGCCATCAAAAGTCCTTCTGCTATCCTTGCGTTGCTTTTTCAGGCCTTTCTTAAGAATGGTAGAATCACAGATGGTTCAAGTTCGGAGGGAGCAGTGATTGGGCCATGCCTTCTATTTTTCAAGATAAACAACTAAGTCTCATAAGTTTGTAAGAGTAGAATCAAACATTGTTTATCTCTGTACCTTGTCCTTTTTCTTTTCCCACCATCTAGCCTCAGCACCTAGTGCAGAACCTGATATAATATGGTGGCATTCACTTTTTTTGGATGAGAAGACTTTACACTCACACATAGCAATGTCATAACATATTAACAACATTTATTGAGATTATGTGAAACTGCTCTAAACACGTTTCCCATATTAACTTATCTAATCCTCACATCAACCCTTTGGGAAAGGTTTTATTATTACCCCTTGACAATAATTGGTGGAAAATTGGGGCACAGATAGTTTAAATGACTCACAGCTACTAAGTGGTGAAGACAGGAATTGAACCCAGTTCCACTCCAGTTCCAGAGCCTGAGCCCAAGACCAACCCCTTAACCACAACACTGTATTGTCGATATTATAATGGGCTTCTGTTTAACTAAAAAAGGTCTAGGTCAGAAAAATATGGAATAGGCTCATATTTTATCTTGAACTTATGTTCTAAACTTAGGATGAAAGGTACGAATTCTTAGCAATAACTAAAGATAATTGGAGAATTCTAAAATATGCTCACTTTCTGTAGGGTTTACTCCATTCTGGTTTTTGTTTTGTTTTGTTTTTTGTTTTTGGAGATGGAATCTCGCTCTGTCGCCCAGGCTGGAGTGCAGTGGCACAATCTCAGCTCACTGCAACATCTGCCTCCTGGGTTCAAATGATTCTCCTGCCTCAGCCTCCCGAGTAGCTGGGACTACAGGTGCGTGCTGCCACACCCAGCTAATTTTTGCATTTCTTGTAGAGGTAGGGTCTCACCATGTTGGCCAGGCTGGTCTTGAACTCCTGGCCTCAGGTGATCCACCCGCCTCGGCCTCCCAAAGTGCTGGGATTACAGACGTGAACAACCGCGCCCAGCCCCATTCTGTTTTTAACATTAAAACTCTATACTCGCATCATCCAATATTGTAGCTTCTAGTTATATGTAGTTATTTAACTTTAATTAAAATTAAATAAAATAAAGATTTAGTTCCTCAGCAGTACTAGTCCGTTTTAGGTATTCAGTAGCCACATGTGGCTAGTGGCAACCATATAGGACTGGGAAAAAGAACATTTCCATCATTACAGGAAGTTCCATTGGACAATGTTGCTCTATGCGCTTTGTTCATATTAATAGATTGGTCTGTTATAAGGATTAACCAACATTGTGGCTTCCTTCGTAAATGGGGATTTGCTAACTGCACAGTACTCCACTACCTTCTTTAATATGACAGGTTTGCAACCATGTTTTAGTAATATTTGTGAATGTTTTAAGTATAGCTCATTCTAATGATGATTCATCAGGATCAAACTGAATTGGGGATTTTATCTTTTAAAAGACTGTCCAAGGAATCATAGCCGGATGTCTAAAAGGAGCCAGAGGAATAATTTTCAATATCTAAGTAGGTTCATTTGTGGAGAATCTAAAAAATGAAACTAGATTACTGCTACCATCATTCCTTGAAGCTCCTAATCATAGGACCAGTGTAGGTGAAAGGCAGAAACCTAGGGGAGGGCTAATGGAGGAAAAGGTGAATAGGAACAGAAGTTTTACCAAATCACCAGAAGTATGTGTCACTTCTCAGAGGAGACTGTATTACAGATAACCAGGACAAAAACTCCAGGATGAACAAAGCACTCCTGACTCTGGATGCAATGTCAAATTTTAATAGAGCAGTAACTAAAGCCAAATCAGTGAGAGATCCTATTGTTTTAGACTTTTGCATTTCTTGTGACTTACTGTTGTTTTTGCTCACAGAAGTAGTCCTGAGCTTTAATTTTTTAAATTAATGATTCAATCAAGATGATACTCTAGAAAATGTGTGATAGAACATTTTGAGCTTTACCAACAATAGAAATTTGAAATTGTCAAAGATTGGCCATTTTTCACTTGTCTTATGTCACTGTTTTGGAATGACTTTGTGCTAGAGTGTAATCCATACCCATTGTTTAATTATTCATTGAGGGTAGTTTCAATTTCTACTCCCAATATATAGCTGAAATTTGTAGACTACTAAAGGATCCTAGATAAATCCCATCTGTCCAAAATGAGGATGACAAGGAAGAACATCAATAAATATTAATTATTGATTATAAGTGCTAAAAAATGATAAATATATAAGACAGTTCTAATGGAAAGAAAAATAAATGCAAAATAATAAATTATTTGTGATAGAAAACAATATGTAGTCCCTCAATACAAAGATTAATATTACAAAGGATAGAATTTAAAGACATATTTAGGTTGGGTGCGGTGGCTCACACCTGTAGTCCCAGCACTTTGGGAGGCCCAGGTGGGAGGATCACCTGAGGTCAAGGAGTTCGAGACCAGCCTGGCCGACATGGTGAAACCCCGTATCTACTAAAAATACAAAAATTAGTTGGGCATGTTGTACACGCCTGTAGTCCCAGCTACTCGGGAGGCTGAGGCAGGAGAATCACTTGAACCTGGGAGGTGGAAGCTGCAGTGAGCTATCACGCCACTGCACTCCAGCCTGGGCAACAGAATGAGATTCTGTCTCAAAAAAAAAAAAAAAAGACATAACTGCCTCCCTTTAGGAATCATAATTTGAATTCATTACAAGTGCACATGGTTTCATTAAGTGCTCCTAAAAAGTTGCATATAAATCACATTTTAAAAATAACATTTAAAAATCACTAATAGAAATTACTATTTGAAGTATCACTGATAAATCTACTTGCAAAATGAAGAATCCTTCTGAAATGCTAATGATTGCTTTATTATTGTACTTGTTTGCTTAATTCGAATTTTCTGTTGTTTCAATGTCTGGTATTAGTTGTTTAATTAAATGTCAATTTCATAGCTCTCAATAAATTTGATTGAGTAGGCGGTATGTCCAGCAAATCTACCTGAGAAGTCAGTATTTGTCATGGGCTTGGAAATCATGTGCCCAAACATGTTAGAACTGTGTGCAAAATAACAGTAATAAGATTTTGCACAAAGGCTTGATGACTCTTTGTATGAGTAAACTGTGAGGTTTTGTACATGGGTTTCGTGACGTACATTCTGGCTATGTGCAAATGTTTTTCCCTTCATTTTCTGATTTTTTTCCTGTGTTCTAAATAACTGATTGCAAATTCATGTGTATGCATGTCTAGCTGTTCTTGAAGCATGGTATAATCTACAGTTAGGACATCTCATAAAGTGAGGACAAAGAAAGACAACTCTACTTGAAGAAGCCAGGAAAAACCAAGGGCTCTTTTACCTAATTCTTTGCTTCCGACGATAGCTTTTGAAGGGGGAGTCATTGTTTTTTGTGACATCTGTTTACAAAAGGAATGGGTAAAACATAAACATCACTTACTTCTCTTAATAGTCCATGAAAGAATCTTATTCATATGCAGAACCTATTTTTCTTTTTTCTTTTTTTTTTTTTTGAGACAGAGTCTTGCTCTGTCACCCAGGCTGGAGTGCAGCAGTGCAATCTTAGTTCACTGCAACCTCCGCCTCCTGAGTTCAAGCGATTCTCCTGCCTCAGCCTCCTGAGTAGCTGGGATTACAGGTGCCCGCCACAGTGCCTGGCTAATTTTTGTATTTTTAGCAGAGATGGGGTTTCTCCATGTTGGCCAGGCTGGTCTTGAATGCCTGACCTCAGGTGATCCACCCACCTCAGCCTCCCAAAGTGTTGGGATTACAGGCGTGAGCCACCACACCCGGCCTATTTTTTAATTTTTAAAAATTGACACATAATAATTGTACATTGTTATGGGATACATAGTGATGTTTTGATACATATAATACATAGTGAGCAGATTGGGGTAATTAGCATATGGATCATCTCGAACATTTATCTTTTTTTGTGTTGGGAACATTAAAATATTCTCTTTTCTAGCTATTTGGAAATATATATAATTGTTAACTATAGTCATCCTACAGTGTTATGGGACGCTATAGCTATAGAATTTATTCCTCCTATCTAGTATAATTTTGTATCTTTTAACAAATCCCTCCCTATCTATCCTCCTCAGCCTCTAGAAACCTCTGTTCCACTCTTTACTCCTATGAGTTTAACTTTCTTAGCTTCTGCATATGAATGAGAACATGCGGTGTTTAACTTTTTGTTACTGGCTTATTTCACTTAACACAATGTCCTCTAGGTCACGGATCCCCAGCTCCCAGGCCGCAGACTGGAACCGGTTTGTGGCTTGTTAGGAACCAGGCTGCACAACAGGAGGTGAGCAGCAGGCGAGCAAGCATTACCGCCTGAGCTCTGCCTCCTGTCAGATCAGCAGCAGCGTCAGATTCTCACAGGAGTGCAAATGCTATTATGAACTGCACATTCGAGGGATCTCATAAGGTTCTGCGCACCTTATGAGACTCTAATGCCTGATGATCTGAGGTGGGACAGCTTCATCCCCAAACCATTCCCACCCACCACCCACCACATCCCTGGTCTGTGGAAAAATTGTCTACCACGAAACTGGTCCGTGGTGCCAGGAAGGTTGGGGACTGCTGCTCTAGGCTCATCCATGTTGCTGCAAATAACAGGATTTAATTCTTTTTTTATGGCTGGATAGTATTCAATTGCATACATATACCACATTTTCTTTATCCATTCTTCTATTGTCAGACATGGGTTGATTCATACCTTGGCTATTGTGAATAGTCCTGCAATAAACATAGGGGTGCAGATATCTCTTCAGTATACTGGTTCCTTTTCCTTTGGGTAAACAGTAGTGGGGTTGCTGGACCATATGACCAAAGTAGTGGGGTTGCTGGACCATACCTATCTGTGTTTTTTTGAGGAAACCTCATACTGTTCTCCATAATGCTGTACTAGTTTACATTCCTACCAACAGTGCATAAGAGTTCCCTTTTCTCTGCATCCTTGCCAGCATTTATGTTTTTATCTTTTTGATAATAGTCATTTGAATGGGTGAGATGATATCTCATTGTGGTTTTGATTTGTACTCCCCTGATAATCAGGGATATTAAGCTTATTTTAAATGAATTAATTAGTGACAGGGTCTCGCTCTATAGCCCAGGCTGGAATGCAGTGGTGCGACCTCAGCTCACTGTGACCTCCACCTCCTGGGTTCAAACAATTCTTCTGCCTCAGACTCCCAAGTAGCTGGGACTACAGGCACACGCCACCACACCCAGCTAATTTTTGTATTTTTGGTAGAGACGGGGTTTCACCATATTGGCCAGGCTGCTTTTGAACTCCTGACCTCGTGATCTGCCCGCCTTGGCCTCCCAAAGTGCTGGGATGACAGGTGTGAGCCACCGGGCCCGGCCTCCAGTCTGCAATTCTAAGGCAGGACACAATGCTCCTTGAATCATCTCAGTTGCCGTTGTCTGATCTATGACCAACTCTAGTCCACCTTTATATATATATATTTCATTGGTAGATGCCTTCTGATGATTCCCCCTGTGGTAGTGAGTTGGCCAAAAACAGCACACAGAGCAAATTTCATGATTAACCTCCCATTAATGCCAGGTTGCCCTAGGACTGTAATAAATCAGATCGTAATGAAGCCTGCTATATTATAAATAGTTGTTGTCCCATGTTTATTACATAATGCTTATGATGTGCTGTAATTGCAAAGAATGCAGGTTTTCAAATCAGAAATACCTTGTTTGATTCCTAGCCACTTATCTGCCGTGAAGTCTTTGACAGTTTTGTAAATATTCTGAATTCTAGTTGCCTCACTTGTACACAGGATATACTAAACCTCCCTTTTGGGGTTGTTGTAGATGCAAATCAAACTAATTGGCTTTTTTTTTTTTTTTTTTGATATGGAGTCTCACTCTGTTGTCCAGGCTGGAGTGCAGTGGCATGATCTTGTCTCACTGCAACCTATACCACCTGAGTTCAAGCGATTCTCCTGCCTCAGCCTCCTGAGTAGCTGGGATTACATGCATGCGCCACCATGCCCGGCTAATTTTTGTATTTTTAGTAGAGATGGCATTTCACCATATTGGCCAGGCTGGTCTCAAGCTCCTGACCTCAAGAGATCTACCCGCCTCAGCCTCCCAAGGGGATTATGGGTTGGGATTACAGGTGTGAGCCACCGCACCTGGCCGAATTGGCATTTTATTGAGTGCTTACTATAAATAAGACCCTGAAAGCTTCAAATGGTTTCCCTCCTGAAATAAGTTTGATTTCAACTGCAAAATTGAAAGATTTCACTCTATACTCCCACTTTCTGATTTTTTTCTCCTAAAACTATTAAACAAGATTTCTAGTTAAATGTGATAGATTGAACATAAACATTTTATCTCTGCTCTGCCCTTGCCAAACTCTACCAAGATAAAAGTAAGGCAGAAAAAAAAAAGTGGCTCACACCTGTAATCCCAATATTTTGGGAGGCCGAGGTGAGAGGATCACTTGAGCACAGGAGTTCAAGGCTACAGTGAGCTGTGACCATGCCCCTTCACTCCAGCCTTGGTAACAAAGCAGGACACGGACTCACAAAAAAAAAAAAAAAATCTCAAAATTCTACGAGGAAATCTAAAATGAGGGAAGACAAAAGGCTACATATTGTATAATTCCATTTATATGAAATCCATTTATAGAAAAGACAACACTATAAGGACAGAAACCAAATAATAGGGGCCAGGTGTGGGAACTGATTAATAGGGGCAAGGTGTGGGGAAGAGGGAACACACTTGAGCTTTCTTCCCCCTTAATTCCACTGCTGAAATTGGCAAAACACACTCTGAAGCTGAAGTCCCCATGCTGTCCTGAGCAATAGTAGAATCACCAGAAGTAGAATCACCAGAAGGCATCAACAAGCTGCTGGACACTGATACTTTCCTGACACTTTGTCAAAGACTTCTTAAGTGTCTTTGACTTTGACAGTTATGTAAATATTCTGAATTCTTCTTAAGAAGTCTTTGACAAAGTCCATTTAATTGTGCATGGTGTGGCAAACTTTGTTAAAATGCAGTCACTCTGCTTTATAGTTATAACGTTCTATTTTGTGTATATCAGAGTTAATTTTGTATTTAGAATCCTTTAGCACCATTTGAGACAGAGGTACCCCTGAGTGTTTCCAAATGAAAATTAATAATCATAGGTCTAGACAGCAAAATGAGGTAAGAGTTTAGCACAGTCACGGTTACATGTCTTTAGACTCTGAAAGCCATCCTTAGAGATTCCCACTCCAGAAAGTGGAGGTGGGTTAAGGCTCAAGATCTAGGGTCTGGTGGTGGCAAAAAATGGTTTAAAAAAGAAACATTACTTATATCCGAGGTTCACAGACAAATAGATAATCAGCTCATGTACAATTTCCATCATTTACTGAGGCAAATCAACTTAGAATGTCCTTCCCATATAATCTTTAGAGTTTCTACTGTTCTTTTATAATTTTCTTTTCTTTCTAGGCATGCTTTTAATATAAAATTTTAAGCTTTATTTTACTGGATAAAAATGTTGTGGGAATATACCCCACATCTCTTCTGGAATGATCCAGCCTCATTCTATGATTTCTGGCTTTCATTTAAAGGTTTTTTTCCACAGATCCCCTTTTTACTTGCCTAGCATGAAAACAAGTCGGTCCATTAGTGAGAACAGTTATTGCAATAGGGCATCCATTCAACCTCAGATGATGAAAATGAATTGAGCACCAAAATTTAAAATATGAAAATAAATCATTATTAAATACCTATGGGAAAAATCACAAAATCCTGACATATAGTCTGTTAAATGACCTTCTTCACATAATAACTGAAATGACAATAGGGCTAGAATAGTACCAAAATCTTAGAAATTAACCCATCTACAATACTTTGTACCATCTAGGCTTTGGGATTAGTGGCTTTTTCCCTTAGCCTGCATATGTCTAATCCCATTTGACAAAATTAGAAGGCATGCTTGGCTGTGGTTACAGACAAGCTCAAAGAATAGTCTGATTATTTTTTAATCCCAGTAGATTCAGATTCAGATTCTGATTTATTCCCTCTTTCTTTCTTTCCTTACTACTACAAAAGAATCAAGAGAAAAGACTTCAATTGCACAATAGCTAGAATTTAGTTTGAGAGTTAAAGTGTAAGCATAAAAACGTTTTTAGCATACTTCTAAATATGCCTTCCATGTTACTGGCTTCATTTCAAGCCTTTTCTTGACATGGCAGTACAATTTAATTAAGGAAGGTGCTACAAAAAGAATAGTTGGGAACTAAATTGCCGGCTAGGAACGGCTAAATTGAGAGTCAAGTGGCACCCTGGGCTTCCTGTTTTTCTGACTTCAAACTGTTTTAGGTAATTTTTCCTGGCTACTCTGAGACCTCCCAATCCTTTTAAACTCTTCTGATACTGAACTCTTACTACTCTTTCACCCAGGGTCACGACACTGTATAATTCTAGGGGGCCTCATTCCCACTGATAGCCCTGCTTTTATTATTTCTCTCTTACAAAAATGCTTCTAAAAGTCAAAACTATTTCTAACAAGATCAACTGACGTCAACTAGCTGTTTCACTTTAGAGAATTAACACTTAGTGCTTTTCCAATTCCCTCAGTCAGTAAACATGTATTGAGCATGTGCCAGACATCACATTACGATGCCATGGATGATGGAATAGATCCCGGTCAGATAGTCCTACCCTCAAGGAGCATACAAACTACTGTGTCAGATAGGCCAGTAAACAAGTACAACGTAAGGCAGACTTTAGCCTTCAAGCACAATGTCAGCACAGCAGGGGAAGCAGCAACTATGATTGAGTTACCAGAGAAGACTTCACAGAACAAGAGACATTTGAGCAACAAAGTGAGGCCTTGAAGAAAGAATCAGAGTTACACCAGTAAAGAACGAGTGAAGGATGGAGAGAGATGAGGCTGCTGTCTGGAAGAAGACATATGTTCTGGCCAAAGGAACTGCGCAAAGAAAAGAATGGAGGGCAAGAAAATAAATAGCATTTTCTAAGAATAGCAAACAGTCTGGAAGAGCTGGAACATAAGCTGCATAGAGAGCAGTGATCAGCACTGCTGTAACTATAGGGTGGTGCCACATCATAAAAGGCTTTGAATGCTGGGCTAACGAGTCTCTTTTCTTTGATCAAAAGAATTTGGCCTCATAGAAAATATTACTCATTACTTATGCAATGATCAGAAAGCTTTTGTTCAAGACCACAGTGATTGGAATGTGCAAATGTGTAGTTTCTGAATTTATGCAATTACATTAAATAAAGCGTATATACCTTATTAGCAAAATAACATTGTTTGGTGGCATAAAATTGAGGCTGAGTTTATCTTAAGTCATTCATTGGCAGGGACACATTCTTCAGAGCCACTTCTAGAAATCTAACAGTAGTCAGGTAGAAATAAGCATGCTGGCCTTAGAGCAAAAAAAGGCATGACACAAGAAATATTCAATGTACTGAAATGCATTGCTAGTGAGAACATCAACTAAGAACTTACAATTTTATACATTGCCAGTAGGATGGGCTACAAAATTTGCAGGGCCAGTACAAACCAAAAAATGAAAGACCCCTTGTTTAAGAATTATTAAGAATTTCAAGATGGAGATACCAGAGTATTAAACCAAGCATGGGGCCGGGTGCGGTGGCTCACGCCTGTAATCCCAACACTTTGGGAGGCCGAGGCGGGCGGATCATCCGAGGTCAGGAGTTTGAGACCAGCCTGGCCAACATGGTGAAACCCCATCTGTACTAAAAATACAAAAATTAGCCGGGTGTGGTGGCAGGCACCTGTAATCCCAGCTATTTGGGAGGTTGAGGCAGGAGAATCGCTTGAACCCAGAAGGCTGAGGTTGCAGAGAGCCAATGTTAAGCCACTACACTCCAGACTAGGTGACAGAGCAAGATTCTATCTCGAAAAAATTTTAAAAAAATTAAACCAAGCATGGGTCCCTGTGCAACTGCATAGGTTACATACCCATGAAGCTGGTCTGATTGCCAACCCTAACTTTTAAGGACAATCCATTCTGTTTCTATAGCCTGACGTATGTAAAACAGCTCTCATGTTCAAGTGTAAACTTTGCCACCAATTTTCCCCCAGAATTGATCCCATCTCCACCACTGTGCTTTCCTTCTTGCCTTCACTGGCAGTGGGGACCACAAAAGAGTTCCTCTTAGAGAAATGCTGACACCTTCATCTGTTCTTACAATGCTATTTTGTGCTTACTGAAAACAGGCTTTGTTTCCCTGATCTTTTGTGTTTAAAATTTCCCCTCTTTATAAAATCACAGGTAAGGTAATAAGTTCTCATCTATTTCCAGTATTTAATCTTACACTCACACACTATCCAGGCTACTGTTTACGCAGAGTGTAAGTACAGCTGCTACTGCTGCAGATAATGTTAATGGCGGTGGTAGTGGCAGGTACCACTTGCTGAGTGCCTAGGCACTGTGCTGGGCATTTTACAGTCCTAAAAATTGATCATTAAGTGATCCCATTGTTATCCGATGTCCTTGTTCTTTATATTTTAGTCCTATTCTTCAGCATCTTCTCCAAAGTAAAAGGAAAGGAAGGAGGGGGAAAAAAGCAAACCCTAGGTCAGACAATTTTGCTACTTGTTAATAGAGTTGATAACAAAACTGTGACTTTTTAAAGAAAGACATAAATAATTACCTGATTACAGCTTCTATATTATCTATGCATTTCATTTATTCTCCTGACCTGCGATGGATAAACCAGCCATTAGGTTTATCTGTATATATAAGTTGGCCATTTTAGGTAATAAAACCATAGAGGAAAGATATCATGTCTTCTTGTTTTTGTTTTCCAGCTTTACTGAGGTATAATTGACAAATAAAAATTATATTTACAGTAAAAGATAAATTGACGAAAATTGTACAGTGTGATGTTTTGAGATATATGTACATCGTGAGATGATTACCACAATCAAGTTAATTAGCATACCCATCACCTCACCATATCTTTTTGAATTACATTAGTACAACATACACACAGTCCTAATTGTGAATGGAAAAAAAACTAAAACAGAGCATTCACTATAGCTATAAATTCTATTCAACTAATTAATAAGTATGTACATTATGCTGTGCCTTATGCTTCATGCTATATTTAAAAAGTTCAAGTTTTCATAAATGTTAGTATATTATCACCACTGAAGAAATTCAGACAAGACCACTCTGTGGCCCTGAATCAATCAAGGAGATTTATGTTCGTTCAGAGAGAGGTTAATTTGTTTAGACTTCAGCAATTTCAGAACGGCAGCAGCTCTAAAGTCAGATACTCTCAACTGATCTGAATTAAACTCTTTTGATTCGATTACGCCTATCTGCTTTGGCTAGATAGAAATTATTTCAGTCTACTAACAATTTCCAAAGCACTCTATGTATAGCTGAGGTTTGGCACAGTTTTTCCTATCTCCATTTTGCCTTTTATTTTTTGATTTGGGAAGACTACATACCAGTATCTTCTAAATATGAGAAAGAGGGAGGTTTTGCCTTTTGCATGCGTCAGATATATCTAGTACCTCAGGACGTTTTGCCTCCTGGGCCACAGCTTAACAGCATTAGCAAAAGCAGTTCATCCAGGGGGGAACTGAACAGCAGCTGAGTCAGTCTAATAATTTACACTGGGGAAAGCCCTTGGAATTCAGAGGCACATTGCCCAGCTGGAGAGACAAACCTAATCTCTGCTAATGATGTTCCTCCCTCTCTTTCCTATCAGGGCTGGCTTTTTTACACATGCGTACATAATTATATATGCACACTCAGAGTCCAATGAAGCCAAACAACACAGCACCCAGGATTAAATTACACAGTAAGACTTCCAGGCATCATCTGGCCTCTAGGTCCTAATAAATGCTGTCCATGGTTCACGCTGCAGAGATGTTAGAGATCTTAAGAATTCAACAGCATAGATAATAAATACTAAAATTCAAAGGTGAGAACATTATGATTTTATTATGAGACTGGATATAATAAGCTCGACTTCTTAAACAGACTTAAATTTTAAAAGTACACACTAGAAGAAAGCACACAGACTCCAGATAAAGATGTACACGGTAATAGGTAAAGAGGTGAAGAAACAACACGAATAAAATGTTTCAAAAAACCACCCAAAGCAAATACCAGTAGATAAAAATAATTTGCAGAAAAAAAACCTGACAATAAACAAATAAATAGTGATACTACTACTAATAATAATAATTTGTATGTGCTAAGGCCCGAGAGGTTTTTCTTTCATTGATATACCCCAAATGAGGATAAAGTAGCGTCAACAATAGCCTCCCAGCAAATACAGTGGCGCCTTTCCTAGGACCGTTTTTAAGAGCACCTCTCCACGCAAGGTGAGATTCCCCAAATCTCACCTTGCAACAATTATAGTAGGGAGAAGCACTTATAGTAGGGGAAAAGCAACACTTATAGTAGGGAGAGTCCAAGTAAATAATTCTTTGAGAATCTGATTTAATCCAGAAGGGGATGGATTGCATCTCCTTCGGGAACTCTTCCTTGAGCATTATTTATCACACTCAAGCTTTGAAGAATATTGAGTAACTAAAAATTATAGGTTATATTTTCTGGTAGGACCCTGGAATGCAAATAATCTGGGTTTCCAGGTAAGAGGTCTCTCCATAAGCTTTAACAATCTACCAAAAAGAAAGAGCTGACACTCTCCTATGAAAATCCAGGAATCTCACCAGAAATCGTGCCTCAAAACCTCATTTCCACATGGAAGTATGCCAAGAAAAATAAGCCTGACCGTGTGGTTGTTTATATTTTATTACAATACATAATGTTCTTCATATACTGATGAAACTTTACTTACTAAAATGTTTTAATAAGTATGTGTATTTTTATATAAAGCCCTTTGCAAATGACATCGATTATTTTAAAAAGAGAGAAGCAATTTAATAGTTAATGCCTCTGCCGCTTTACTGAAGTAAACAGGGAGTGGTGGGGTAGGGAGTCACCATCTGGGGCTATAAATTATAATCCTGCTACATGGTAATGGACAGAGGGCTGATCCATGAAGCTCCCCGAGGAGATTCCATCCATCAGTGCAGCCATCCATAGAAGGGGCTGAAGACAAGGGCAGCCCTGAGCCCAGACAGGGAGGGGATCTGCCCCAGCAGCAGGATACAGTGCTGTCAGATTTTCAAAAGCAATTCTCACTCACCTGCTCCCACACAAACTCATCAATTCAGGAAATTATAGGGAAAATGCTCCCCCTTTACGTGTTGGCAATTAGGAGAAAGAGCCCCGGGCAAATAAAGTCCTCAAATGAGAGAAAACAAGTAATAGGCTTAGGGCTGCTTCATCCATAGTTAGTTAACTTGCAAATATCACTTGCAAAGAAAATGGTGATATTATTTACTACAAAATGAAAACTAATGATGACATGTTCACCTGGCAAGAGGCAACACTACCTGCACGCATGAGCTTGTATAAACCTGCACAGCCCCCCAAACAAGGTGCCCTAGTGGCCCATGATTCTCTTCTGCCTCTTACAGCAAGCTAAGAGCTTAGCTGTTTTGGATTATTTCCCAAATATAACAATGTTAAAGATAGTATTCGCAGATCAAAAGAAGACAAAAAAAAACAAAAAACAAAAAACAAAATTATCCTAAGAAGAAGAGAAACAGTGCAGAAAATCAAGTTTATTGAAACAATCAAAAATTACAAGTAAAAAAAAAAAAAAAACACCTAGCAGCCTTATAAGCACTTGAGATCATTCTTAGAAACAGAATATAATTAGAAGTGCTAAAGCAACTGTTTTCTTCTTGCATGCTGCTTAAATACTTAAAATTTAGATCTTTCGTGTCTTTGAAAATATTCAAGGACTTTTATAGACGTCCTCACATCAGTTCTCACCACAGCCCTCTGAGAAAAGCACCCAACCGATTTGCTACTGAAATCACAAGGCTACACCTAAAAACTCCCATTTCTGTGAGGAAAGTGGTCACTTAGATATTTGCTATTCTGCTCACTGACTCAACAAATGCTATGTTAATCATCTATGTTAATCATCTGTGTTAAGCAATAACGATGATGCGAAGATGAACAAAACAGTGGACCCCTGCTCTAGAGGAGTCTATTAGAGGAAAAGTGGATGAATAAATAGTTACCATGTAATGTGAGACGCTCTCTAAGAGAGATGGGTACAAATTATTGAAGTACAAAGAAGGGAAAAATCCCCATCCAGGATGACCAGGGAAGGGGTATGGAGAATATCATCCAGAGGGGCAGGGTGCGCAGACGCAGAGAGGCAGGAAGGAAATCACGTGGTTGTTTGGGGAGCGGGACAAACATCAGCAGGGCTGGTGAGAGGTGATGAGAGACGTCGAAAATAGGGCTGGAAAGGTGGATTCGAGGATTTTTTTTTTTCTCCTATGGACAGAGAACTATGGAGAGGTGAAGGGAGGTGACATGATTCGGTTTGAAAGATGATTCTGTTTCAGGATAGAGAATGGAGGGAGGGCGAATGGGGTGTGGAAAGAGCTCTAGGGAGAATGGAAAGAATCTGAGCAACACTTTGGAGACAGAATTAACAGGACAGAGTGACTGGCTGGATGTGATGGTGACAGAGCGTTTTCTAGTGTGGAGGACTCGATGCTACCACTAATTGAGGCAGGACCTCCAGCAGCGGGGGTGCAGGGCGGAGGAGCTGCAGGGAGGAGGTAACGAGCCAGGTTGTATTCTTTCCTATACGCCATCAGGCAGGGAGGGAAATAAGGAAGTAGCTAAACTCTAACTGGGGCAAAGAACTGCAAATATTGTTAGAGAGATGAATACAAGGAAAAGGTTTCATATCTTCTTTCTTTTCTTTTCTTTTTTGAGACGGTGCCTTACCCTGTCCCCAGGCTGGAGTGCAATGGCACGATCTCGGCTCACTGCAACCTCTGCCTCCTGGGTTCAAGAGATTCTCCCACCTCAGACTCCCGAGTAGCTGGGATTACAGGCACGTGCCACTACGCCCGGATAAATTTTTGTTGTATCTTTAGTAGAGACAGAGTTTCACCATGTTGGCCAGGCTGGTCTGGAACTCCTGACCTCGTGATCCGCCAGCCTCGGCCTCCCGAAGTGCTGAGATTACAGGCATGAGCCACCGTGCCTGGCCTCATATCATTATTATACTCAGGTCAGGAGAGTTACAAATTTTATGGACCCATTTTATCCTCAGCTTGGTGATCAGCATTTTTTTCTCAAGGGTAATTTTATCACTTTCCTTTGTTTCTTTTTCCTCCCCTCACTAACACTAATATACACACGAATAATCTCCTCCTATCCTTTCCTCAACCCAACAGTGTTCCTTTCTTCAAAACCCTCTGTCTTCCAAGAGTCACACTTTGGTTTGCTCAATACATCACTGATGGTTAAAGGATGCGATGGTGAACATAAATAAAAAAACTACTAGCATCAAAGCCCAAATCCATATTCCCATTAGCCACATACAGCTTTATTGTTTCAGTGCTTTCTTTAACCTTTAAGTTTTCTGAATAGGACACTTGGCTACCTCTTAGCTCTAATGACAATCAACAGGACTGTCTAACGTGGGCACCACTGTTCCAAAGGCATTTCAGACCAGCTATTATTTCCATGAATATCAGAGTATATTTGTATTGACTCTGAGCACTTCGGCGTCTAGAGAAAATGATTCTGATTCGACATAATTTGCAAGGAATAGAAGAAATGAGTGCATACGTATAAGAAGGAAGTCGGTACCACAATTCAGCAAATCTTTCCTGTGTGCCTGCTACACGCTAGGCACCATGTTTCTCAGAAGCCATATGGGGCTATAACGGTTGTAAAGATAACATCTTCTTCATCTTTTGGTATGCTTGACATATTTCATAATTTTTTAAAAGGAAAGAAATAGTCCCTGCTCTTCAGAACTCAAGTCTAACCTAGTAGGGGATGTGGTAATATCTTGTAGCGGAGATAGCCACGAACGCAGTTAGTTCTAATGAAGGGAGACTGTGCTAAGTACTTAGAGGCACTAAGTATAGTGAGATTCAATAGGAATAGAGAGATTACTCTTTCTGCTTTTGGGGAATAAGAGGCTGCTCATCTGCCTTCACAGGATATGAGATCAAAAGTTTGAAATTTTTTTTTGTGGGGGAATGTCTTTCTTTCTGGTGCATCTGATAAACCCTAAATGAATATTTTCACATCTATAACTAAAAAGGCATTAGGGCTACTGGCTCACAGATGCAAAGACAGTATCAGGTTCCCTTTCTTAGGCTCTCGGTTATTTCTCAGAACAGACAGCATTGCTTATCAGTTCTTTAGGTCACACTCTTTCGAATGTTCCTCTCCTCACCCCCACAAGTCTGTCCAATACCTCAAAACCCTCCCAGAGTCTGTAGGCTTCTCTCATCATAGCCAATCAGTGTTCTGTCCCCCTCTTGCCACCAGCCTTCCCCACCCCACAGGGCCAGGGGTGACCCTAAAGCTTCCAGCAAGTAATTTCACAAGACAGAAAGGTTGCCAGTTCCCTTTATGTGCAGCCCTTCCAGGAGGCAGGGCAGACCAGGCGACCTTTCAAAGTCTCCCTGGCATATGGGCAGGCTCCGCTCCAGTCTCATCCACAAGGCCACTGACAGGCCGGGAACCAATGCCTGACAGGAATATAAAAAAGCCCCTGGCTCCGGTCCACCCCTCAACCCTCATGGCAGGCAGAGAAATGTGTTTTTGTGTCTCTTCTAACAATAAGACATCTTAGATATATTATAAGGGTCAGACTGATTACTTCTTTCTCCCCCCTGTAAAAAGGAAAGGAAAGAAAAAAACAGTCCTATTTAAAGGAGGGAGTTTCTCAGAGAGCTTTAAGGAGATCTTTGTACACAGTTAACAAAATAGTCACATTTTCTCCATCAAAATAGAAATAAGTTTATCTGTAGAGCAACATAAGTATTTGCTATGCTAAAATATGCTACATACTAAAGCATTTATATACTGCATAATAGCATTTAATACTACTCAATATTTATGAATTCAACAATTTTGTAGTTTAATGATTTTGAAAGAAGTTACCATGAACCAGGAGTCCCAGCTGGGCCATAATTATTTGTTTGGCTTTGGGCAAGTCACTTAGCCTCTCCAAGCCTCAATTTCCTCATCTGCAAACTGAAGGAATTGGACTAGAAGGATCTCTAAGTTCCTATAAGCAATTAGGAAAAACATTCTGTGAATATAAGAAATTAGAACAATCCAATAATGGAATAGGATATCTCACAACTGATTAGCTCTCCATCACTGGAAATGCTCAGTGTGGGGCACATCTATCAGATAAATTGTACAAAAGATTTTTGCTTTGGGAAAGAGGACTGAACCGAATGACCTCTCCTATGTCTTTCAATTGTAAGATTCTCTTATGAATTGATTCTGGAAACCATGAAAAAAAAAACAAAAAACAAGAATGAATACGAAAAGCAGGGAATGAAATATCATCCTCTAGGTATAGAAAATGTTTGATGTTATGTTAACAGAACAATGACAGGTACAGCAAGTCACTGCTTTGCTAATAGGGACTGTTCACCTTGGGTTAGGTTGCTGGATGGTATAAATAACTGCAAACACAACACCCAGCAATGAAAAGGTCTACATGCCTTCAGTCACTCCAAACTGAGCACACAGGGTTTCACCACGCCGACCCTTCTGACTGTCGGAAAAAATAAGGGAAGGAGGGAATAGGATCACAGTCAGCTCTCATTTGTTTGGGGACATCTAGATGCTCCCTACAGCAGGTGTGCTCCATCGGCCTAGGTCCTTAGGAACATGTATCAAAACAGCAGCAAATAACAATAATCACTGTTATCTTAAATTTGTATATTGAGTTGCATTTCCAAAGTAATTTCATACATTTTAATTTCATTTGAGCCTCATAATAGCCATGTAGGGTGGACAGAGCAGGTACAATTGATCTTTCTTTGAGGAAAATTGAGGTTTATTACCCTTTCCTTAACAAACGGGAAACAGCTCAAATCATTATTCTATCACTTCCAACTCCTTCAAATGCTTTTATCACCAAGAGGTCTGGAAGGATATACCTATTTATTTTTATTTATTTATCTATTTATTTTTGAGACACAGTCTTCCTCTGTCACCCAAGCCGGAGTGCAGTGGCACGATCTGGGTTCACTGCAACCCCCGCCTCCTGGGTTCATGCAATTGTCCTGCTCAGCCTCCCAAATAGCTGGGACTACAGATGCGCACCACCACGCAGGGCTAATTTTTGTATTTTTAGTAGAGACGGGATTTCACCATGTTGGCCAAGCTGGTCTTGAACTTCTGACCTCAAGTGATCCACCCACCTCAGCCTCCCAAAGTGCTGAGATTACAGGCGTGAGCCACCGCACCTGGCCGAATATACCTATTTATGATTTCAGTATATTTGTATATACTCAGAAAATGGCCAGAAAAGGAAACCAGTAATAGTCTCGAATTGTAACGGTGTTTTTAAAAGCTAAATTAGGGCCAGACGCAGTGGCTCATGCCTGTAATCCCAACACTTTGGGAGGCTGAGACGAACAGATTGCTTTGAGCTCAGGAGTTCAAGACCAGCCTGGGCGACATGGCGAAACCCTGTCTCTACTAAAAATACAAAAATTTGCCAAGCATGCGTGCCTGTAATCCCAGCTACTTGGGAGGCTGAGGCAGGAGAATCGCTTGAACCTGGGAGGCAGAAGTTGCAGAAAGCTGAGACTGCACCACTGCACTCCAGCCTGAGTGACACAGCAAGACTCCATCTCAAAAATAAAAATAAAAATAAAAATAAAAGCTGAATTAGAAATAATATTGAATTAGAAATGCCTGTTGCATCTGAGAAATAATAAAGGGGACCAAACAAAACAAACCTAATTTAAGTTATAATACAGTGTTGTCATTCTGGAAGCATGCAATGGTAAAGTTTGGTATAGTGGAAAGAAAAATGAAAAGTCAATAGACTGGGAAGAAAGAGAGAAAAGCAAAGTATTGGAAACTAGTGATACCTATATCAAGAAACAAGAGTCTTTCTGCGGAAATTATACTGAAAAAACTACATTTAGATTTATCAAGAATTAAGCAAAGGAGCTCAGTACTAAATATATCCCACGTTCAAAAAAAGGCATATTTTGATATAAAGTAGGCATGCAAAAACTTTATACCTTAGAATTAAAAATATCAACTTCCATGAAGTCATCTATTATGCTTAAATTTTTATATACTTTATCTCATTTAGTCTTTATATCTTCATGGAGGTCAGTATCATAATCATTTTATAGATGAGATAATGAGGTACAGAGAGGTTAAATAACTTCTCTAATGTTACACAGTCAGTAGATTGCTTGTTCAGCCCATCTGATTTCAAATTAGGTCTTTCTAGAAAGTTTCCTCTCCTTAGAGTGGAAATAGATCCAAATTTTGCAATTATATTTAGTTACTGGAAACATGAGAAATTAAGAAATAAAGAAAGAAATAAATAAAAATCTTTCCTAATAAATGGAAGGCTGAAAATTCCATGAGATGTTGGAATTTAACTCCCCCACCCTAGTGATTGAGCATTAGAGTAATAAGAACTGGTATACTTATGTAGTATACCTAGGAATAGTTACGTAGCTATATGATCTGGGGTAAGCCCTTGAACTCTTTAGGCCATAATCCAATATATGCGTCTTTCATTCTATATATGTACTAAATATAATTGCTGGATGTTATGCTAAACATCCCAGGCATAGAAAGATGCTTGAGACATGTTTCTCTATACTTAGAGTTTATTTTCATTAAATCGACTTAGTTAAGTCAAAATTACCTTCTTAATCAACATCATTCTTTTACGTTTCTATTCCAAGCAAGCAGGTACTCAGGGACTAGTACCCAGAGGGACACAGGATAAATGAAAAATTCTAAATGAGAAGACACTGACACCTATGAATCAGAGGACTACTGGGAATAATTTTTCAAAGCTATAGCCAGCTAATCCCACCTTGCATCACATTCCTGTTCTCCTTTGTTACTACCAAAGATGTAAGCCCCTCTGGTTTTTAGTCTCAACACTGTATTTCTTCAGGCATCCTCTTCCCTGACCCCACTTCTCATTCTCCCTTGCCTCCAAAACTTTCCCCTTGTACCCTCCTGTTCCAACATCCACATCTTGGCTAAATGCCCCCTCAACCTCCTTGAATAAGTGGCTACACTTGACTTTTCTCTTTCATTCCTCCTTGCTAACCATCATCACATCCAATTAATCACCAAAATCTTGCTGATATCTTCTTGTCAGGGAAAATTGAAAGACTTTGAAATGGGCAGAAAAAAAATGACTGGATATTCTGCCTAAGGAAATAGGTTAAAAAAAGATGATTGAGTACTCTTGCCCAGGGCACGACTCCCAGTTTTTTGTGAGCCTTTCCTTGTTTTTAAGATATTTATGGCTGGGCGCGATGGCTCACACCTGTAATCCCAGCACTTTGGGAGGCTGAGGCGGGTGGATCACGAGGTCAAGAGATCAAGACCATCCTGGCTAACACGGTGAAACCCCGTCTCTACTAAAAATACAAAAAATTAGCCGGGCGCGGTGGCGGGCACCTGTAGTCCCAGCTACTTGGGAGGCTGAGGCAGGAGAATGGGGTGAACCCAGGAGGTGGAGCTTTCAGTGAGCCGAGATCGCGCCACTGCACTCCAGCCTGGACAACAGAGTGAGACTCCATCTCAAA
>NW_026652288.1:94861322-94867969 GCF_009828535.3 Hylobates moloch | reverse complement strand
CAGTTTATTTAGGTTTTTATTTTACAGATATCTAACCCATCTGCTTTTTAATTGTGAACAGTTCCATAGAATGGCCATCCTAGGAGAGATGAAACAGAGTTTTGTTTTACTTTATGATAGGGAAAAGGGATTGGGAACAGAAAAAAGCAGGAGAAAAGGAAAAGGTCAGAATTACATGAAATGGCTACAGTAGATATGATGGATTCTAGCTGTTGCTCAACCACTAAAAAAAAATCTGTTGATTTCTTATGTTCAACCAAGTAATATCATGAGTTTTAGAATAAATGTAGAAAACAGTAACTTTGTAATAAGGCACAGTAACAGTACATTAGAGGTCCTTTCTGTGTTCCTTTCTTTATACTATTTCATATTTGTTTTTGAAATTAACTGATATTTATTTAGGTCCTGTGTTTATGGTTTATTCTTAACAGACAAAATCCTTGAGATGTATTATTCAGCCTTAAAAAGAAAGGAAGTGACAGCACATGCTACAATATGGATAAGTCTTGAAGACATTATGCTAAGTGGAATAAGCCAGTCGCAAAAAGACAAATATTGTATGATTTCATTTATATGTGGTACTTACAGTACTCAAATTCATAGAGACAGAAAATAGGATGGTGGTTGCCAGGGTGTGCGGGGAGGGGGAATGGGGAGTTACTGGTTAATGGGTACAGAGTATCAGTTTTACAAAATGAAAAGAGTTCTGTGGATGGATGGTGGTGGTGATGGTTGCACAACAACATCAATGTACTTAATGCCGTTGAACTAAACACTTCAAATGGCTAAAACTGTAAATGTTATGCTATGGGTATTTTATCATAAGAAAAAAAGAAAGGGCAAAATCCTGCCTTCAGCATTGAAATTGCAGTAACTGGCAGCTATTGGTATGAACCTTGGACAGACTGGGATGTGTGTATGGTGCTGTTGATGCAGGTATAAGAAAGGACAATATCGGCCCGGCGCAGTGGCTCACGCCTGTAATCCCAGCACTTTGTGAGGCTGAGGCAGGCAGATCATGAAGTCAAGAGATCGAGACCATCCTGGCCAACATGGTGAAACCCCATCTCTACTAAAAATACAAAAATTAGCTGGGTATGGTGGCGGGCGCCTGTAGTCCCAGCTACTCAGGATGCTGAGGCAGGAGAATCGCTTGGACCTGGGAGGCAGAGGTTGCAGTGAGCTGAGATTGTGCCACTGCACTCCAGCCTGGTGACAGAGCAAGACTCTGTCTAAAAAAAAAAAAAAAAAAAAATTTCTGACTGTAAAATGATTTCAAAGAAACTTAGGAGATAGAGCTGAAGGTTGAAAACATTCACAAGAATAAAATCCTGCTTTGTAATGAGTAATAATAAAGTGTTCTCTAAAGGTTGTCTATTAGAACCTCCATCTTTGCATAGCCTTTAAGAAAAATGTTATTTTCTCTATGAAACTGTGCTCACTTGCCAAGGAGGGAGGCCGTGCAGTGGCACAGAAGAGTTTGGACCCTGAAGCCAGACAGTCTGAAACTGAATGCTGACTCCACCTTGATGAATTTACTCTCTTTGTGCTTTGTTTTCATCTGGAAATTAGAGATAATAACAATAGCACCCACCACGCAGAGCCGTTGTGAGGATTAAATATGTAAAGCACTGTGAACAGTGTCTGGCACACACTAAATCCAATAGAGACATTAGCTATTACTCACACCCTATGCAATGGTGCTTATAGTATGCTCTGGAAACTCCTGGGGATCTCTAAGATCTTTTAGGGGGTCTGTGAATTATTTACATAATAATAAGATACTATTTTCCTTTTTATCACATTCTCTCACAAGTGGACAGTGGAGATCCCCCGTGGCCACTATATACCATCTGATATCACAACAGATTGAAAGCAGAAGCAGATAAGAGAATCCAGCTATCATCTATTAAGTCGGACATTAAAGACATTTGCAAAGACCTCTTTTCACAATACCACTCTCCTCACAAAAAATTGTGAAGGTTTGGAAACTGTAGTTCTTTTTCATGAAAGAAAATGTTCTTTATGTTACTGTATAATAGGTTTATTATTTTAAAAATAAATTAATAAATACTTAACAAATTTTTTGTTTTAGTTTCTAATGTGGTAAATATAGACGATATAACTCACATAAACAAAAGCCCTTTGGTTTGGGGTCCTCATTTTTTTTTTTTCGGTCCTGAAACCAAAAAGTTTGAGAGTTGCTGTCCGACTAAAATATAGTATATGTGTCAATCTCTCCAAGCAGACTGTGAATTCTTGTGGACAGGAATACTATTGTATCTTTTTTCTTTTTCTTTTCTATCTTTTTTTAAAAAAAAAATTTCCCCCAGGTATCAACTGGCAGTCTTTTTTACATGGTTAAACAATAAATGAAAAGAAAGAAGCTAACATATATTAGCAACTATCATTTATTCAGGGCTTAGTATATGCGATGCATTATGCTCAGACTTTATGTACCTTACCTCATTTAACCCCTGTTAGATTCTGTAATTATTCCTATTATATACGTAGGAGAAACTTAGAGACTTTAAATAACTTACCCAAGGCAGACAGCTAATAAATGGAAACACTAAGACCCAACTAGCATTGTCTCACTTTAGAGGCCAAACTTGTAACCCCTTTGAAAGCGTGGGATTGTGTAGAGAAATTTGGAAGGCTATGATTAGGCAAGACAAATCATTTACAAAGCATGGTGCTTGTAGTATCTATTAAGTACCTAGTTTACCTTTACCAGAGGTTTGTAATTCTGAATGACTCTTGACCAGAGGTTTGTAATTCTGAATGACTCTTGGATGTTCATATTGTCAATTAGAGCAACTTTTATTTTGTTTAACGCAGGGAACATATTCTCGTACACTGATGTCCAAAAGGTCTTTCCTAAGAAGGTCAACTCCTCAACCGGAATGTACTGCCTCTGCTGCTCAGGGAAGTAAAAAGGAGGTACCTCCGAAGGAACGAATACAACACAAATTTTAAGGTGTAACATTTAAAAGACAATATAACAATATTATGAAAATTTGAGAAATAGAGAAAAAAAGTAATTTTATTGCCCTAACTCAAAAATTTTTGGCAAAAATCAGTTGGCTGTAAATACATGAATTTATTTCTGGTTCTATTCTATCCATTGGTCTATGTGTCTGTTTTTATAGCAATACTATGTTGTTTTTGGTTACTATGCCTTTGTAGTATATTTTGGAGTCAGGTTTTGTGATGCCTCCAGCTTTGTTCTTTTTGTTCAGTATTGCTTTGGCTATTCAGGGTCTTTTGTGATTCCGTATGAATTTTAGGATTGTTTCATCTATTTCTGTGAAGAACATCATTGGTATTTTGATAGGGATTGCATTGAATCTCTAGATTGCTTTGGGTAATATGGCCATTTTTAAGAATATTAATTCTTCCGATCCATGAGCATGTGATAGCTGTCCATTTGTTTGTGTTCTCTTCAATTTTCTTCGTTTTTTTTTTCTTTTTTTGAGCCAGGGTCTCAGTCTGTCACCCAGGCTGGAGTGCAGTGCTGTGATCATGGCTCGCTACAGCCTCGGCCTCCTGGGCTCAAGCAATGCTCCCATCTCATCTTCCCGAGTAGCTGGGACTATAGGTGCACGCCACCACATCTGGCTACTTTTTGTATTTTTTGTAGAGACAAAATTTTGCCTCGCTTCCCAGGTTGGTCTGGAACTCCAGGACTCAAATGATCCCCCTGCCTCAGGCTCCCAAAATGCTAGGATTACAGGCATAAGTTATGGTGCCTGGCCTCTTCAATTTCTTTTATAAGTGTTTTGTAGCTGCCTTGTATAAGTCTTTTACCTCCTTAGTTACATTTATTCCTAGTTGGGATTTTTTTTTGGTAGCAATTGTAAATGGGATTGTTTTCTTGCTTATTTTTCAGCTAGTTTGTTATTGGTATATATTTTGTGTAAACTACTGATTTTTGTGCACTGATTTTAAAACTTTTTTTAACCACCTAAGTTCTTGTCTCAAGCATGTTGATTTTTGTATCCTGCAACTTCCCTGAATTTGTTAATCAGTTCTGTGAGTTTTTTGGTGAAGTCTTTAGGATTTTCTATATATAAGAGCATGTTATCTGCAAAGAGGAAAAATCTGACTGCCTCTTTTCCAATTTGGATGCTGTTTATTTCCTTCTTTTGCTTGATTGCTCTGGCTAGGACTTCCCATACTATGTTGAATGAGACTGGTGAAAGTGACCATATTGTCCTAGTTCTTAGAGGAAAGGCTTTCACCTTTCCCCATTCAGTGTGATGACAGCTGTGAGTTTCTCTTATGTAGTCTTTATTATGTTGAGGAATGATCCTTCTATGACTAATTTGTTGAAAGTTTTTGATCATGAAGGGATGTTGAATTTTACCAATAATTTTTCTGCATCTATTGAGGTGATCGTATGGTGTCTTAGTCCATTTTGTGTTCTTAAAAAGGAATACCCGAGGCTGGGTAATTTATTTTTTAAAAAAAGGTTTCCCTGGCTCCTGATTCTGATGCTCAAAAAGTTCAAGACTGGGCATCTTCATCTGGTGAGGGCCTTAGGCTGCTTCCACTCACGGTGGAAAGCAAAGGGAAGCCAACTTGTGCAGAGATCACATAGAGAGAGAAGAGGAAGCAAGAGAGAGGTGGGGAGGTGCCAGGCTCTTTTTAACAACCAGCTCTCACAGGCACTAATAGAGTGAGAACTCACTGACCCGCAAGGAAGTGCATTAGTATACTCATGAGGGATCTGCCCCATGACCCAAACATCTCCCATTAAGCCGCACCTCCAACACTGAAAATAAAATTTCAAAATGAAATTTGGTGGGAACAAATAAACCATATCCAAACTATGGCGTATGCCCTTCATTCTGCTGATGTTGATGTGATATATCACATTTATTTATTTATTTATTTATTTATTTATTTATTTTTCCTTTCTTGTTTCAACTTTTAAGTTCAGAGATACATGTGCAAGATGTGCAGGTCTGCTACACAGGTAAATGTGTGCCATGGTGGTTTGCTGCACACATCATCCCATTACTCAGGTATTAAGCCCAGCATCCACTAGCTTATTCTTCCTGATCCTTTTCCCCCCTCCCACCCCCTGCCCTCTGACAGGCTTCAGTGTGTGTTGTTCCCCACCATGTGTCCATGTGTTCTCATCATTTAGTTCCCACTTATAAATGAGAACATGTGGTATTTGGTTTTCTATTCCTGCATTAGTTTGCTAAAGATAATGGCCTCCAGCTCCATCCATGTCCCTGCAAAGAACATGATCTTATTCCTTTTTATGGCTGCATAGTGTTCCATGGTATATATGTACCACATTTTCCTTATCCAATCTATCACTGATGGGCATTTTTGTTGACTCCCTGTCTTTGCTATTGTGAATAGTGCTGCAATGAACATATGCATGCATGTGTTTTTAGAGTAGAATGATTTATATTCCTTTGGGTATATACCGAGTAATAGGATTGCTGGGTCAAATGGTATTTCTGCCTCTAGGTCTTTTAGGAATAGCCACATTATCTTCCACTAGTTTACACTCCCACCAACAGTATAAAAGCATTCCCTTTTCTCCACTACCTTGCCAGCATCAGTTGCTTTTTGACTTTTTAATAGCCATTCTGATTGGTATGAAGTGGTATTTCATCATGGTTTTGATTTGCATTTCTCTAATGATCAGTGATGTTGAGCTTGTATGTCTTCTTTTGAGAAGTGTCTGTTCATGTCCTTTGCCAACTTTTTAATAGGGATTTTTTTTTCTTGTAAATTTATTTCAGCTCCTTATAGATGCTGAATATTAGACTTTTGTTGGATGCATAGATTGCAAAAATTTTCTCCCATTCTGTAGATTGTTTGTTTATTCTGTTGATAGTTTTTTTTGCTGGTATCACACTTATTGATTTGCATATGTTGATCCATCTTAATAAGTTCCACTTGATCATGTGTATTAAGCGTATTAACTTTTTTTTTTTTTTTTTTGAGATAGGGTCTGCTTTGTCACCCAGGCTGGAATGCAGTGGTGTGATCTTGGCTCACTGCAACCTCTGCCTCCCAGGTTCAAACAATTCTCCTGCCTCAGCCTCCTGAGTACGTTGGACTATAGGCACCCACCACCATGTCTGGCTATTTTCTGTATTTCTAGTAGAGACAGAATTTTGCAGTGTTGGACAAGCTGGTCTCGAACTCCTGACCTCAGGTGATCAGCCCATGCTGGCCTCCCAAACTGCTGGGACTACAGGTGTGAGCCACCACACCCAGCCACGTATTAACTTTTTGATGTGTTGTTGGATTTGGTTTCCTAGTGTTATGTTGTGGATTTTTGCATCTATGTTCATCAGAGATACTGGCTTGTAGTTTTCTTTTTTTGTTGTGTTCTTGCCTAGTTTTTGATATCAGGGTAATTCTGGCCTCACAGAATGAATTAGGAAGAACTCCCTCCTCTTCATTTTTCTGGAATAGTTTGAGAATAATTCATGTTAGTTCTTCTTTATAAGATTGGTAGAATTCAGCCAGGCGTGATGGTTCCCATCTGTAATCCCAGCACTTTGCGAAGCTGAGGTGAGTGAATCACTTGAGGCCAGGAGTTCGAGACCAGCTTGGCCAACGTGGCAAAACCCCATCTCTACTAAACAACAACAACAACAACAACAAAAAAA
>NW_026652288.1:94695034-94861222 GCF_009828535.3 Hylobates moloch | reverse complement strand
CAAAAAAAAAAAAAAAAAAAAAAAAAAAGATTGGTAGAATTCAGCAGTAAAGCCACCAGTCCTGGGCTTTTCTTATTAAAAAATCTAATCAAAATGGATTGACAACTTAAGACTTGAAACTATAAAACTACTAGAAAAAAATATCAAGGAAATGCTTCAATACATGGGTCTAGGCAAAGATTTTACGGCTAAGACTTCAAAAGCACAGTAAACAAAAAATAGAAAAACAGGACTATACTAAATTTAAAAACTTCTACACAGCAAAGGAGACAATCAGCCAAAGGAAGAGATAACTTGTAGAGTAAAAGAAAATACACGCAAACTATTCACCCAACAAGGGACCAGTATGCAGAATATACAAACAACTCAACAACAAAAAGTAATAATAATAATCCCATTACAAAGTGGGCAAGGGATCTGAATAGACATTTCTCAAAAGAAGACATAAATAGCAAATGGGTATACGAAAAGATGCTCAGCATCACTATCAGGGAAATGCAAATCAAACCACAGTGAGATATCACTGCAGTTAGAATGGGCATTATCAAAAAAAATAACAGAAGTTGGTGAGGATGTGGTGAAAGGGAAACTCTTATACACTGTTGGTGGGAACATCAATAAATACAGCCATTATGGAAAACAATATGGAGGTTTCTCAAAAAACTACAAATAGAACTACCATATGATCCAGCAATCTCACTATGAGGTATTTATCCAAAGGAAAGGAAATCAGTGTATCAAAGAGATACCTGCACCCCCATGTTTACTGCAGCACTGTTTACGATATCAAGATATGGAATCAACTCAAGTATTCATCAATGGATAAATGGATAGAGACAATGTGTCACACACACACACACACACACACACACACACACAGAGAATGGAATACTATTTAGCCATAAAAAAGAATGGAATGCAGTCATTTGCAACAGAGGTAGAGTTGGAGGTCATTATGTTAAGTGAAATAAGCCAGGCACATAAAGACAAATACCACATGTTCTCACTCATATGTGGGAGCTAAAAAAGTTGACCTCATGGAGGTAGGTAGTAGAACAATAGTTATCAGAAGCTGGGAAGCGTGGAGAAGAGGGGATGAAGAGAGTTTGGTTAACAGATACAAACATACTGTTATGAAGAAGGAATACCTTTTAGTGTTCGATAGCACAGTAGGGTGACTATAGTTAACAACAATTTATTGTATATTTCAAAGTAGCTAAAAGAAGATTTGAAATGTTCCTAACACAAGAAACTAGTAATTGTTCAAGGGGATGGATATCCTAAATACCCTGATATGATCACACATTATATACATGTATTAAAATATCACATGTATCCCATAAATGTGTAATTATTATATATAGTTAAAAATTTTAAAAACTATTGGTATATGTCTTAGTCTCTTTGTGTTGCTATAAAAGAATACCTGAGACTGGGTAATTTATAAAGGAAAAAGGTTTATTTGATTCATGATTCTGCTGGCTAGAAGGCTGGGCATCTGGTGAAAGCCTCAGGTTGCTTCCACTTATGGCGGAAGGTGAAGGGGTACCAGTATGTACAGAAATTACATGGCAAGAAAGGAAGCAAGAGTGAGGTGGAAGGTACAAGGCTCTTTTTTTTTTTTTTTTTTGAGACGGAGTCTCACTCTGTCGCCCAGGCTGGAGTGCAGTGGCGCGATCTTGGCTCACAGCAAGCTCCGCCTTCCAGGTTCACTCCATTCTCCTGCCTCAGCCTCCCGAGTAGCTGGGACTACAGGCACCTGCCACCACGCCCGGCTAATTTTTTTTTTTATATATTTTTAGTAGAGATGGGGTTTCATCATGTTAGCCAGCATGGTCTTGATCTCCTGACCTCGTGATCCACCAGCCTCGGCCTACCCAAAGTGCTGGATTACAGGGGTGAGCCACCACGCCCGGCCAGTACCAGGCTCTTTTTTAACAACCAGCTCTTGTGGGAACTAATAGAGTGAAAACCCACTCATTACCATGAGGATGGTGCCAAGCTCTTCATGAGGGATCTGCCCCCATGACCCAAACACCTCCCATTAGGCCTCACCTCCAACACTGGGGATCAAATTTCAACGTGAGTTTGGAGGGGCAAACATCCAATGTATTGTTGTATACTACCTTCAATTTTCTTACCTGAAAAAATTTTAAATGTAACTCTAATTGTAATATACTTGACAGTTTGTCTCCTGTTTCTTGTCTCTTATCACTACATCATATACAGTAGTCTTAACTTATTTGCAGTTTCACTTTCCACAGTTTCAGTTACCTTGGTCAACCATGGTCCGAAAATAGATGAGTAAGATATTTTGATGAGTAAGATATTGGATGAGTAAGATATATTGAGAGAGAGAAAGAGATCACATTCACAAAGATTTATTAGTCTATTGTTATAATTGTTCTATTTTATTATTAGTTATTGTTGCTAATCTCTTACTATTCCTAATTTATAAATTAAACTTTATCATAGGTATGTATGTTTAGGAAAAATACCTGGTATGTATAGGGTTCGATACTATCCGCAGTTTCAGGTATCTACTGGGAGGTCTTGAACCATATCCCCCATGGATAAGGGGGGACTAGTGTACATTTTTTATATTATTGCATAGATTTCATCATCATCCTTTTAAAATGGCAGCATATTGATTATTAACTACAGTTAAGTCTTGTTATTCACAATAGCTACATTCTATAAAGCCTCAGTGAGCACTGAACTAGTGAATATTGAGCCATTGCTCCTAGGTGAAGTATAGGGTTAGGTTTCTGTAAGCCTCTGGTCACAACATGCTTGTCAACTGATCAATACATAACTTTGTTTTATGTGTGCTTCTGTTTAAGGACACTTTGCATAATCTATGTTGTTGATTTATTATTATCAAACTCATGGCCAACTGCACAATAACTCATGCCTAAATGGAACTTCTCTGTAAGGCACATCATAGCCTTCTTGGGCTCGGGAACACTAGATAGCATTTCAACACTATGCTTTGGCGCCATTTTAAACAATGAAATCACCAACAAAAATGCAAAAAACAGGGCACTACGTAGACCTCAAGAAGGACAGTTGTTTACAACAGGAGAGCTACAACAAGAAGGCAGAGCCTCATCTTGTTCGACCCCAGCTGGGAGTGTGTTATGTCAGGTGACTCGGTTTTTTTGCTGTTGTGTGCATGTCTGCAAATGACTGTAAAAGCACCAAGAGTATTGATTTGGGGGTTAAAAATAGATTCTAGCTACTAGGTGAATTTGCAAATATAGTATCTGTGAATAATGAGGATTAACTAACTATATTTCCCTATTATTGAGTAGTTAAGCTATTTCTATTTCTATTAAAATAAATGCTATGATCAATACTTTATGCATGAAATGCTTCCTCTTGGCTGGACGTGGTGGCTCATGCCTGTAATCCTAGCACTTTGGGAGGCCAAGGTGGTGCATCACTGGAGTCAGGAGTTCGAGATCAGTCTGGCCAACATGGTGAAACTCCGTCTCTACTAAAAATACAAAAATTAGCCAGTTGTGGTAGCACGTGCCTGTAATCCCAGCTACTGGGGAGGCTGAGGCAGGAGAATCAGTTGAACCCAGGAGGCGGAGGTTGCAGGGAGCTGAGATCTTGCCACTGCACTCCAGCCTGGGTATCAGAGCGAGACTTCATCTCAATTAAAAAAAAAAAAGCCTTTTTCCTCTTTTAGGAGTATTTCCCTAGGAGCTACTGGGAAAGTTAGAATTTTGATACAGCCTGCTTCTCGTAGTACTTCTTGGAGTGCCTGCCTTATGACAGTTCTTCAGATCCTTGCTACTCACAAAATGTGGTCCTAGGACCAGCAGCGTTAGCATCACTTGGGAGCTAATTAGAAATGTTGACAAAAATCATTCCGGGCCAAGTGATCAGAATTTGTTTTTTTAGCAAAATCTGCAGGTGATTTCTATGCACATTAAAAGTCTGAGAAGCTCTGCTACAAATCAAGGATTCTTGAAATTTAGCACACATCAGCATTACCTAGCCAGCTTGTTAAACACAGATGCCTGGGCCCCACCCTCAACATTTCCAACTGAGAATGTCTGGTGAGTGGCCTCAGAATGAGCACTTTTTTTTTTTTTTTTTTTTTTTTGAGATGGAGTCTCACTCTGTTGCCAGGCTGGAGTGCGGTGACGTGATCTCAGCTCACTGCAACCTCCGCCTCCCAGGTTCAAGCGATTCTCCTGCCTCAGCCTCCTGAGTAGCTGGGACTGCAGGCATGCATGACCATGCCCAGCTAATTTTTGTATTTTTAGTAGAGATGGGGTTTCACCATGTTGGCCAGGATGGTCTCTATCTCTCGACCTCGTGATCCTCCCGCCTTGGCTTCCCAAAGTGCTGGGATTACAGATGTGACCCGCCATGCCCAGCCTGAGAATGACCACCTCTTCTGTTTTTTTGTTTTTTGTTTTTTGTTTTTTTTTGAGACGGAGCCTCACTTTGTCACCCAGGCTGTAGGGCAATGGCACGACCTCAGCTCACTGCCACCTCTGCCTCCCGGGTTCAAGTCATTCTCCCACCTCAGTCTCCTGAGTAGCTGGGACTAAAGGCACCCACTATCATGCCCGGCTAATTTTTGTATTTTTAGTTGAGACAGGGTTTCACCATGTTGGCCAGGCTGGTTTTAAACTCCTGACCTCAGGTGATCCGCCCACCTTGGCCTCCCAAAGTGCTTGGATTACAGGCATAAGCCACTGCGCCTGGCCAAGAATGAGCACTTCTAACAAGTTCCCAGGTGTTGCTGATGGTCCTGGTCCTGGGACCACACTTCGAGAACCACAGCTTTAGCTGGTTCATGGGTAGGTCTCTTGCAGAGTTGATGTTTTTAAATTGCTAATTCATCTTTTTTGGTGAGATGGAGGGAAAAAATAATGAATGTATAACTCATCAAAAGAAATCCGGCTGACTCCTTTTTTGGACTCAGCCCGCCTGCACCCAGGTGAAATAAACAGCCTTGTTGGTCACACAAAGCCTGTTTGGTGGTCTCTTCACACGGACACATGAGACATTTGGTGCCGAAGACCTGAGTCAGTGGGACTCCTTCGGGAGACCTGTCCCCTGTCCTCACCCTCACTCCGTGAAGAGATCCACCTACGACCTCGGGTCCTCAGACCAACCAGCCCAAGGAACATCTCACCAATTTTAAATCAAGTAAGGTCTCTTTTTACTCTCTTCTCCAACCTCTCTCACTATCCCTCAACCTCTTTCTCTTTTCAGTCTTGGCCCCATTGTTCAATCTCTCCCTTCTCTTAATTTCAATTCCTTTCATTTTCTGGTAGAGACAAATGAGACACATTTTATCTGTGGACCCAAAACTCCGGTGCAGGTCACGGACTCGGGAAGGCAGCCTTCCCTTGGTGTTTAATCACTGCAGGGATGCCTCTCTGATTATTCATCCCACCTTCCATTGGTGTCTGATCTCCGTGGGGATGCCTGCCTTGGTCATTCACCCACATTCCTTTGGTGGAAAGTCAATTGCGGGGACACCTGCTTTGGCTGCTCACCCACGTTGCAGCCCAGGGCTGCCCCCCACCCCCTTTCTCCCTGTCTCTACCCTTCTCTTTAAACTTGCCTCCTTCACTATGGGCAACCTTCCACCCTTCCTTCCTCCTTTTCCCTTAGCCTGTGTTCTCAACAACTTAAAACCTCTTCAACTCTCGCCTGACCTAAAATCTAAGCATCTTATTTTCTTCTGCAACACCGCTTGGCCCCAGTACAAACCCGACAATGGTTCTAAATGGCCAGAAAACGGCACTTTTGATTTCTCCATCCTACGAGACCTAGATAATTTTTGTCGAAAAATGGGCAAATGGTCTGAGATGCCTGACATCCAGGCATTCTTTTACATATCAGTCCCTCCCTAGTCTCTGCTCCCAATGCGACTCATCCCAAATCTTTCTTCTTTCTCTCCTGTCTGTTCCTTCGGTCTCCACCCCAAGCTCTGAGTCCTTTGAATCCTTCTTTTCTACAGACTCATGTGACCTCTTCCCTTCTCCCCAGGCTGCTCCTTGCCAGGCCAAGCCAGGTCCGAATTCTTCCTCAGCCTTTGCTCCCCCACCCTATAATCCTTCTATCATCTCCCCTCCTCACACCGGTCTGGCTTACAGTTTTGTTCCGTGACTAGCCCTCCCCCACCTGCCCAGCAATTTCCTCTTTAAAAGGTGGCTGGAGCTAAAGGCATAGTCAAGGTTAATGCTCCTTTTTCTTTATCCCAAATCAGATAGTGTTTAGCCTCTTTTTCATCAAATATAAAAACCCAACCCAGTTCATGGCCAGTTTGGCAGCAACCCTGAGATGCTTTATAGCCCTAGACCCTGAAAGGCCAGAAGGCCGTCTTATTCTCAATATGCATTTTATTACCCAATCTGCTCCCGACATTAAATAAAGCTCCAAAAATTATGAAACCCCACAACAGGACTTAATTAACCTCGCCTTCAAGGTGTACAATAATAGCGTAGAGGCCACCAAGTAGCAATGTATTTCTAAGTTGTAATTCCTTGCCTCCACTGTGAGACAAACCCCAGCCACATCTCCAGCACACAAGAACTCCAAACGCCTGAACTGCAGCTGCCAGGGGTTCCTCCAGAACCTCCTCCCCCAGGAGCTTGCTACAAGTGCCAGAAATCTGGCCACTAGGCCAAGGAATGCCCACAGTCCAGTATTCCTCCTAAGCTGTGTCCCATCTGTGCAGGACCCCACTGGAAATGGGACTGTCCAACTCACCCAGCAGCCACTCCCAGAGCCCCTGGAACTCTGGCCCAAGGCTCTCTGACTGACTCCTTCCCCGATCTTCTCGGCTTAGCGGCTGAAGACTGATGCTGCCTGATCACCTCGGAAGCCTCCTGGACCATCACAGATGCTTTGGGTAACTCTTACACTGGAGTGTAAGTCCATCCCCTTCTTACTCAATACAGAGGCTACCCACTCCACATTACCTTCTTTTCAAGGGCCTGTTTCCCTTGCCTCCATAACTGTTGTGGGTATTGACGGCCAGGCTTCTAAATCTCTTAAAACTCCCCAACTCTGGTGCCAACTTGGACAACATTCTTTTCTGCACTCCTTTTTAGTTATCCCCACCTGCCCAGCTCCCTTATTAGGTCAAGACATTTTAACTACATTATCTGCTTCCCTGACTATTCCTGAGCTACAGCCAGACCTCATTGCCGCCCTTTTCCCCAGTTCAAAGCCTCCTTCACATCCTCTCCTTGTATCTCCCCACCTTAAACCACAAGTATAAGACACCTCTACTCCCTCCTTGGAGACCAATCATGCACCCCTTACCATCCCATTAAAACCTAATCACCCTTACCCCACTCAACCCCAATATCCCATCCCACAGCATGCTTTAAAAGGATTAAAGCCTGTTATCACTTGCCTGTTACAGCATGGCCTTTTAAAGCCTATAACTCTCCTTACAGTTCCCCCATTTTACCTGTCCAAAAACTGGACACGCCTTGCAGGTTAGTTCAGGATCTGCGCCTTATCAACCAAATTGTCTTGCCCATCCACCCCATGATGCCAAAGCCATATACTCTCCTATCCTCAATACCTCCTTCCACAACCTCTCTACAACCCAGTATTCTGTTCTGCATTTCAAACATGCTTTTTTTACTATTCCTTGTACCCTTCATCCTAGCCTCTCTTTGCTTTCACTTGGACTGACCCTGACACCCATCAGGCTCAGCAAATTACCTGGGCTGTACTGCCGCAAGGCTTCACGGTCAGTCCATCACTTCAGTCAAGCGCAAATTTCTTCCTTATCCATTACCTATCTCGACATAATTCTGCATGAAAGCACACGTGCTCTCCTTGCTGATCATGTCCGGCTAATCTCCCAAACCCCAACCCCTTCTACAAAACAACAACTACTTTCCTTCCTGGGCATGGTTAGGTACTTCTGCCTTTGGATACCTAGTTTTACCATCCTGACTAAACCATTATATAAACTCACAAAAGCAAACCTAGTTGACCCCACAGATCTTAAATCTTTTCCCTACTCCCCTTTCCATTCCTTAAAAAACAGCCCTAAAAGCTGCTCCCACACTGGCTCTCCCTAACTCATCACTCCCTTTTCATTACATACAGCCGAAGTGCAGGGCTGTGCGGTCTGAGTTCCTTTTTTTTTTTTTTTTTGAGATGGAGTCTTGCTCTGTCACCCAGGCTGGAGTGCAGTGGCGCGATCTTGGCTCACTGCAAGCTCCGCCTCCCGGGTTCACGCCATTCTCCTGCCTCAGCCTCTCCGAGCAGCTGGGACTACAGGCGCCCACCACCACGCCTGGCTAATTTTTTTTTTTTTTGTATTTTTAGTAGAGACGGGGTTTCACCATGGTCTCGATCTCCTGACCTCGTGATCTGCCCGCCTCGGCCTCCCAAAGTGCTGGGATTACAAGCGTGAGCCACCGCGCCCGGCCACGGTCTGAGTTCTTACACAAGAGCTAAGACTGCGCCCTGTAGCCTTTCTGTCCAAACAACTTGACCTTACTGTTTTAGCCTAGCCCTCATGTCTGCGTGCAACGGCTGCCACTGCCTTCATACTTTTAGAGGCCCTCAAAATCACAAACTATGCTCAACTCACTCTCTACAGTTCTCACAACTTCCAAAATCTATTTTCTTCCTCACACCTGACACATATACTGTCTGCTCCCCGGCTTCTTCAGCTGTACTCACTCTTTGTTGAGTCTCCCACAGTTATCATTTTTCCTGGCCTGGACTTCAATCCGGCCTCCCACATTATTCTGGATACCACACCTGACCCCCATGACTATATCTCTCTGATCCACCTGACATTCACTCCATTTCCCCATGTTTCCTTCTTTCCTGTTCCTCACCCTGATCACACTTGGTTTATTGATGGCAGTTCCACCAGGCCTAATCGCCACTCACCAGCAAAGGCAGGCTATGCTATAGTATCTTCCACATCTATCCTTGAGGCTACCGCTCTGCCCCCCTCCACTACCTCTCAGCAAGCCAAACTCATTGACTTAACTTGAGCCCTCACTCTTGCAAAGGGACTACATGTCAATATTTATATTGACTCTAAATATGCCTTCCATATCCTGTACCAGCATGCTGTTATATGGGCAGAAAGAAGTATCCTCACTAGGCAAGGGTCCTCCATTATTAATGCCTCCTTAATAAAAACTCTTCTCAAGGCCGCTCTCCTTCCAAAGAAAGCTGGAGTCATTCACTGCAAAGGCCATCAAAAGGCATCAGACCCCATTGCTCAGGACAATGCTTATGCTGATAAGATAGCTAAAAAAGCAGCTAGCTTCCAACTTCTATCCCTCACGGCAGTTTTCTCCTTCTCATCTGGCCATTCCCACCTACTCCCTCACTGAAACTTCCACCTATCTCTTCCCACACAAGGCAAATGGTTCTTGGACCAAAGAAAATATCTCCTTCCAGTCTCACAGGCCCATTCTATTCTGTCGTCATTTCAAAACCTCTTCCATGTAGGTTACAAGCTGCTAGCCCGCCTCTTAGAACATCTCATTTCCTTTCCATCGTGGAAATCTATCCTCAAGGAAATCACTTCTCAGTGTTCCATCTGCTATTCTACTACTCCTCAAGAATTTCTCAGGCCCCCTCCCTTCCCTACACATCAAGCTCGGGGATTTGCCCCACCCAGGACTGGCAAATTGACTTTACTCAGATGCCTCGTGTCAGGAAACTAAAATACCTCTTGGTTTGGGTAGACACTTTCACTGGATGGGTAGAGGCCTTTCCCACAGGGTCTAAGAAGCCACCGCAGTCATTTCTTCCCTTCTGTCAGACATAATTCCTTGGTTTGGCCTTCCCACCTCTATACAGTCCGATAATGGACCAGCCTTTACTAGTCAAATCAGCCAAGCAGTTTCTCAGGCTCTTGGTATTCAGTGGTGCCTGGTTTTACCTCAAACTGCCACCCTTAAGTCTCTCTTTAAGTGGATAGAAGATCTTCAGTGACAAAGTACCCTCCAATAGTTTCACCCTGATGAAGTCCTGTTCTTTACTTTTATGCTTACTCTTATTCTCATTCCCATTCTTATGCCACCCTCTACCTCTCCCCAGCTATCTCCACCACACTATCAATCTCAGTCACTCCCTCCTAGCCGTTTCTAATCCTTTTTGCTGGCTTTGCATTTCTCTTTCCTCCAAAATCGCCGAGGTCTCGACTTACTCACTGCTAAAAAAAAAAAAATGGCGGGGGGGGGGGACTCTATATTTTTAAATGAAGAGTGCTGTTTTTACCTAAATCAGTCTGGCCTGCTATATGACAACATTAAAAAAAACTCAAAGATAGAGCCTAAAAGCTTGCCAACCAAGCAAGTAATTACATTAACCCCCCTTGGACCCCCTTGGACACTCTAATTGGATGTCCTGGGTCCTCCCAATTCTTAGTCCTTTAATACCTGTTTTTCTCCTTCTCTTATTCGGACCTTGTATCTTCCGTTTAGTTTCTTAATTCATCCAAAACTGTATCCAGGCCATCACTAATCATTCTATACGACAAATGTTTTTTCTAATAACCCCACAATATCACCCCTTACCACAAAATCTTCCTTCAGCTTAATCTCCCACTCTAGGTTCCCACGCCACCCCTAATCCCGCTCGAAGCAGCCCGAGAAACATCGCCCATTATCTCTCCATACCACCCCCAAAAATTTTCACCGCCCCAACACTTTACCACTACTTTATTTTTCTTATTAATATAAGAAGACAGGAATGTCAGGCCTCTGAGCCTAAGCTAAGCCGTCATATCCCCAGTGACCTGCAGTATACATCCAGATGGCCTGAAGTAACTGAAGATCCACAAAAGAAGTGAAAATAGCCTTAACTGATGACATTCCACCATTGTGATTAGTTTCTGCCCCATCCTAACTGATCAATATACTTTGTAATCTCCCCCACCCTTAAGAAGATTCTTTATAATCTCCCCACCCTTCAGAATGTACTTTGTGAGATCCACCCCCTGCCCCCAAAACATTGTTCTTAACTCCACCACCTATCCCAAAACCTATAAGAACTAATGATAATCCCACCACCCTTTGCTGACTCCTTTTTTGGACTCAGCCCACCTGCACCCAGGTGAAATAAACAGCTCTGTTGCTTAAAAAAAAAAAAAAAATCCTTTTCACTGTATAGGACCAGGCTAACCAGGTTGATGAGAACTAGTCATGGTTGGCAGGGGTAAGGCAATATGGATGGGAATTGAGAAACAGAAATAGAAAAAAAAAGTTTTGTTCTCTTGTTATTTAGGCACACTCTATCATTAAAGTATCAGAAAAATATTCTTTTTGTTTGTTTTTTGAAATGGAGGCTCTTTCTGTCACCCAGGCTAGAGTGCAGTGGCATGATCTCTGCTCACTGCAACCTCCGCCTCCTGAGTTCAAGTGATTCTTGTGCCTCAGCCTCCTGAGTAGCTGGGATTACAGGCATATGCCACCATACCTGGCTAATTTTTGTATTTTTAGCAGAGTCGGGGTTTTATCATGTTGGCCAGGTTGGTCTCGAACTCCTGACTTCAAGTGAACCACCCGCCTCAGCCTCCTGAAGTGCTGGAATTACAAGCGTGAGCCAGCTGAAAAACATTGAGTAGTTTTTCATAAACTATATTTTATGAATTACATACAAAAATAGGAGAATCTGAGGAATTTGGAAAACAAAGATACATTTTTGTTTGTTTCTACTTTTTCAGTTTCCTGTGATGAAAAATAATATACAGCTATGAAAGCACAGGTCCAAAACAAGGCCCAGAAGCTTAGCTTCCCAGTCTCTGACAAATCCTTGGCTATCACTACCCAAGAATAAACCAGAAGCAATTTCTTAGAACATGGAACTCTCAAGACTATTGTTTCCTTACGCTGAAACTTCAAGTCCAGCACACAGCCAATTCAAGTACATAACTATTCCTCAATGTAAAGAATTTCTGGGTACAAGTTCCATGTATTTCAGGTAGATCAAAATGACCATTTCATATTTCTCGTGAGCTTGGTGACGCTTTAGCAGGACAGTCTCATGTACAGGTACTCCCTTGGAGTGACTTCCTTTTCCTGGGGGGATAAAGAGGGACCTTATCTTAGGGTCCTCTTTTCTCTGCATTAATAATGAGGTTCTCTTATCATCTGTCTTTACTTTTCAGATATGGTCAAAGTCTATTAGAACTGGTTGGCTATTCTTGGTTTCTAAAGCCATTCCATAGCCTATTAAATAGTTAGCAGAAAAAAGATAAAGGCTATTTATAAGAAAATTTGTGACAAAAGCAGATTGGCTTTAACAAAATCCGGTATCAAAGGTCTAAGATTCAGTTAAAAGAAATCCTTATCATCAATGTAGATAACCTTTTAATCAAAGGAGAGCAGATGATGAGTGAGTACTTTTCAATGTGTTATGGTGGAAGCCCTGATTGGAGAAAAGAAATTATTACAGAAAATATAAAGGATTATGTGACTGTTTTTCTTTCTCCAAGAAACCTGGTCTAGTCTGTCCCTAGGTCTTTGAGAATACTTAAAAGACTAGATTAGGGCATAGCTTCAATCATTAACACAAGCAAATGATCTGTTATTTTTTCTTAGACAAACAGATGGAAGGAATTCTGCTCAAAAATGGCCAGAAAAAGGAGGAGGAAGGGGAAGGGAGAACCTGGCAAAGTCGTAAAATGTCTTTGTAAATGGGCTCTTGAGCCCTAATGGCTGTAATATCAGGTGAATATTTCCCAGGAGTTTCTATGCTTAGCAAAAATGAAAGTGGGTCTGTAATTTAGGTCTGGAAGCAGTGGCTGGAAATATCCAAAGGTATGTTGCATCTGTTCCTTCTTAGTGTGCATAGTATCTAAATTTGTTATGGGAGAGGAAATAATTGGTGAGTAATTAGTAAAATGCTTAACCTAACTTTAATCAAGAGATTATTTTCCCTGGAAAAAGCAATCATGGCTTTGCATTTTGGTGAGCTTTATCTCACTAGTCTCAGTTATCCATGGTTATCCAAGCCTGCAGATAGCCTAATGTGTCCCATTAAAGGCAGGCAGGCCAGCTACTAAAAATGCAGGCACAATGCCTCAGGGTAATAAGGAGCCTTAGTGGGCTTATTTTGCAAATTGAGCCCTCTTTAGTAATGGCAACTGTGACAGCCCCCCTTTAGGACTCCAAAGAGTCTTTTTCAGTCTGAGTCCCAGATCCACTCCCTTCTGTTTAAGGTGGAAACTGCTGTCCTGGCTGCCACCTGCCTCATCAGCTGAGCCACGGTCTCCCTGGGCTCTGCTCTCCTTTTTTTCTGTCATCTTTCTCCAGTCCTTCATCTTTGGCTACCTTAACCTTGAATCAATTCATTCTTTCACTTCTCTGGCCTTTTGTGAAACCAGAATTTCACTAAAATGTCCTCAGAATTGCTCAATTCTACTATTACCCCAGCCCAGGAATTCACAATGCAAATTAGCACACTGAAGACAATCACCATCTGTCAGCAGGACGTTCTACATTGTTTTTCCTGAAAATTTTTAAACAATTAAAATTGTATAGTTACTGCACACTCTCTTAGGGTTGCCCTGCAACACATGATTGCTTTTCGTAAGATGTTTTCACACACTGCTACACAGATATGTATTGTTATTAAATGAAAATGCTATATGAAAATTATTATAGCTGTTAGGACTAGACATCAGCCCTCTTGGCTTGACAATTATATAAATGAAGAAGGGTGTAAGAAAAATTCCAAACTGATGAAATGAACCTACAAATGAAAAGGGAGTTTTCTGTTTTGTAATTTTAAAATTTATCTTTTTTTTTTGACAAAATCTACAAATTTAAAATACCAATCCATCGACCAATTTGTTATTGGGAAAATTATGAAAAGAACAATTTTCAAAAGCTAGCAATTATCATACAGAATAATATCTTATTTTTACAAAGCCTGGTTATAATATTTATGAATTTAGTGGGTCTTCATTTTTTCAATTTAATATAGTCTTCGTCCTTCATCTAGCTTCAGCTCGAGTTAGAAGACAAAAGGAGGGAGTGAGAGATGGGCAGAAAGAGGTAATAGGATGAATTTTGTTAGGAGCACTAACAAAGGTCACATCAGGAAAAGGCTACAACGTACAACCAAACTGAGGTTACTGGATTATCTGTAGCCACATCCCCTATTAGCCAAGATCACCAAATCACTAGTCTAATGGAAGCTTTTTTTTTTTTTTTTTTTTTTGACTACAGAGAACGATGGTCAAGACAATTGACATTTATAATGGGAATGCCTAAAGGTGGTGAAGTCATAACTGATCAGGAATCTATTTCCTGCTTATAAGGAAAGTCCGTGGGCAAATCTGAAGGTGATTTAACCTATAATCTATCACCTAGATGTCTCCATCTGAAACAATTCTGACACCTTCTCCTCCTCCCCAGCTGTCGCAGCATGCCATGGAGGCTAAATTTCTATAAAATACTGTGAAAGGGCCGGGCGCGGTGGCTCACGCCTGTAATCCCAGCACTTTGGGCGGCCGAGGCAGGCAGATCACTTGAGGTCAGGAGTTCAAGACCAGCCTGGCCAACATGGTGAAACCCTGTCTCTACTAAAAAATACAAAAATTAACTGGGCATGGTGGCGCATGCCTGTAATCCCAGCTACTCAGGAGGCTGTGGCAGGAGAATCGCTTGAACCCAGGAGACGGAGGTTGCACTGAGCTAAGATCACGCCACTGCACTCCAGCCTGGGCAACAAGAGCAAAACTCCATCTCGAGAAAACAAAAAACAAAAAATACTATGAAAGAATTGGAATAAAAGTAGATTTTAACCAGATTGCCTTAGAAATTGTCACTTGCTTATTTAATGTTGTTAATTCACATCCAGGTTCCAAGAATCTTACAATGTTAACGTTAAAAAGAACATTTGAGATCACTAAGAACAATTTCTTCATCCCTCATGTTAAAACCAAAGCTAAGGAAAATTTTTAAAAAGCCAAGTGGGTAATTGCCTTGCTAAGGATGACCTGGTAAGGATGACCTGATTGCTACACAGACTCCTACAGTCTTAGTCCAATTCTTTTTCCATTGCATCCTCATGCCTTGCAGTAGGTAAAGAGAAAACATGTTGATTTTATCCATTTTAGTATAAGAATCTTCTAGATAAAGAAGGCAGGTAAATGGATGAATGATAGAACCTCTTTATTAAAAACTTTACTATACACCAAGGGTTCAATTCAACCTCTGTTCAAGGTGGTGAGTGTGAAACTCCTGCTAAAGTGTTTTTAAAAGCAAAAGAAATTTAAGTGTTTTCAATATTGCCTACATCGGTGGTTCTCTGCCCAATTCATCTGAGAAGCAGAACACATCCCCCCCATTAACTATGCCTTACTATGCAGTGATTCTCAGTGGTGATATTATGGGAGGGCACACATCCACATCCACACACTTATGTAGGAGGATCTATTCTGATAGAGAAGCATGCAAGTTTAAAAGAGTTCTCCAAGCACCACCCTTGCCCTGTTCTTCACCCAACAGAAACATCACTAATCTCCCCAAAATGGCACTTATACAATAAAGTTAATACTGAATATTCACTTTGACTTTTAGGACTTAGAAGAAACTCTCTTTACATCTCAGCGTGCCTGACTAGGTCAACCACTGACCCCTTTGTTTGATGGTTCACTATCTCTTTGAGGAATCAATATCCGCACATAAACAATACAATGCAAAAGTCCCATTTTAAATTTACCCCATTCCCAGCACGCTCTATTCCCCTCCCATCTTTATTTTTCTCCTTAACATTTATCACTGTCTAAACATAATTTACTTACTTACCATTCATCTCCTTTCATTAGATTAAACTAAGTTCCAAGAGGGCAACAATTTTTGTCTGTTTTATTCACTGCTGTGTACCTAATACTTAGAACACACAGTAAATGCTCAATCAATATTGTTGATTAAATGAATAGAAAAATGATGACAGCACCTTTACACTTGCTAATTCTACTTGTTTTTTTTTTTGTTCGTTTGTTTTTGAGATGGAGTTTCACTCTTGTTGCCCAGGCTGGAGTGCAGTGGTGCAATCTCGGCTCACCGCAACCTCTGCCTCCCAGGTTCAAGTGATTCTCCTGCCTCAGCCTCCCGAGTAGCTGGGATTACAGGCATGCGCCACCATGCCCGGCTAATTTTTCTGTATTTTTAGTAGAGACGGGGTTTCTCCGTGTTGGTCAGGCTGGTCTCAAACTCCTGACCTCAGATGATCCGCCTGCCTTGGCCTTTCAAAGTGCTGGGCTTACAGGTGTGAGCCACCGCGCCTGGAAGTTCATCTTTTCTATCGTTCCCTTCAACCATTCTCTCATGCGCAGTATATTGGCCCTCCACCCTCTTAGGGCTTTTTCTGCTGGCTACATCTAGGGAGAGTATAGCCTGTCTAGGCTCCATGGTTATTATGTGATAATCCTCATTTACCTCCAACTTCTTATCTTCCACTGCACCTGCTGTGCCAACACTTAACCCTATATAACCCCCAACATCTAACTTACCTTACTCTTTCTTTGCCCATTCCAGAGCAGTGCTACAGAAGATTTTAAATTCATGCTGGACTGGACCGAGAGCAATTCATGGCAATACTTAATGTTCACAATCCATAGTAAACAGAAGAAAGAGAACAGAACTAGGAATTAGAGCTAGGTTTGAAAATTGGATATAACATACACTACCTGGTGTCTTTGGTTGAGTCAATGACCTATCTGAGCCTTTTTTTCCTCATCTGTACAGTGGGAATACTACTACCTACTTCATATCATGAAGATTACATTTAGTTAATGAATTTTTTGAGACAGGGTCTATTCTGTTACCCGGGCTGGAGTGTAGTGGCACAATCAAGGTTCACTGCAACCTCTGCCTCCTGGGTTCAAGCAATTCTCATGCCTCAGCCTCCCGAGTAACCGGGACTACAGGCGCGTGCCACCACACCTGGCTAATTTTTGTATTTTTTGTAGACCCAGGGTTTTGCCATGTTGCCCAGGATGGATGAAGATTATATTTTAATAAAATAATGTATATAAAAGCTCCCAACAGGTTTATAGCCATGTAGGCTGGGCACAGTGGCTCACATCCGTAACTACAACATTTTGGAAGGCCAAGACAGGAGGATCACTTGAGCACAGGAGTTTGAGACCAGCCTGGGCGACATAGGGAGACCTCATCTCTATAAAAAATTAAAAAAACAGCCAGCCATAGTGGCATGTGTCTGTGGTCCCAGGTATTCAGAGCGTGAGGTGGGAAGATGGCTTGAGCCCAGGAGGCTGAGGCTGCAGGGAGCTGTGATCAAGCTGCTATATTCCAGTCTGGGTAACAGAGGGAGACCTTGTTTAAAAAAAAAAAAAAATTACAGACATGTAGAAAGTGCTTAATAAATGTTAGCTCCTCCTCTTTAACATATTTCATTAACTTCCAATGATACCCTCACTCTTTGAGTGAGTAACAAGAAAACTCAAGCTTTCTGGTATGAATCTTCTTAATTTTCCCCTCTTCCCTCCTTTTCATATCAGAATTCTATGTTTTCGCTCATTTTCTCTCCTGATTCTGAAAGTCCCTCTCTCTCTTCTGTTCTAAGACCCTGCATATCAATAGTTTTCAAGCCCGGCTGCACATTAGACTCAGCTGGGGAGCTTTTTAAAAATACGTCATTGCTGGGTCCCACCACAAACCAATTAAATATAAATCTCTGGAGGTGGGAGCACGGCATCAGTATTTTTTTTCAGTTCCCTGGTAGGTGCCAAGACGATTTAATGGGGGGGAAGAATAGTCTTTTGAACAAATATTACTCGAACAACTGGATATCCAGATTCAAAAGAATATATATAAAGTTGAACTCCCTCTTTATAGCATACGCAAAAAATAACTCAAAATGAATCATAGATCTAAATGTGGAGCTAAAACTATAAAACTCTTAGAAGAAAACATAGAAGTAAATCTTTATGACCTTGAGTCAGGCAAAGCCAACTTAGGTATGACACCAAAAGCATAAGCAACAAAAGAAAATAAACACTGAACTTCATCAAAATTAAAAATGTTTATGCCATAAACAATATTATCAAGAAAGTGGAGGCAACCTACGGAATGAGAGAAAATATTTGCAAAGTATACATCTGATAAAGAGCTTGTGTCCAGAATATATAAAGGACACTTGCAAGTCAAGATTAAAAGATAATCTAATTTTTAATGTGGGCAATGTGTCTAAATAGATATTTTTCCAAAGAGATATACAGATGGCCAATAAGCACATGAAAAGATCCTTGACATCATTCACTTTTAGGGAAATATAAACCAAAACCACAATGAGATCCCATTTCAAACTTGTTAAGACGGTTCTAATAAAAAAGACAGATAATAACAAGTGTTGAAGAGGATGTGCTGAAACTGGACCCTCATACATTGCTGATGGGAATGTAAAATGGTGCAACCACTTTGGAAAACAATTTGGCATCTCCTGAAAATATTAAACTTATAGTAATCATAATGACCCAGCAATTCTAGTCCCAGGTATATACCCAAGAGAAATTAAAACAAATTCACACAAAAATGTGTACACAAATGTTCATAGAAGCATTATTCCTAATAGTCAAAAAGCGGAAACCCAAATATCTATCAACAGATGAATGGATAAGTAAAATATGGTGCATTGGAATATTTCTTGGCAATAAAAAGAAAAGAAGTACTGACATAGGTTACAACATGGGCAAACTTTGAAAACATTATGCTAAGTGAAATAAGCTAGTTACAAAAGAGCATGTACTGTATAATTTCATTTACATGAAATATCCAGACTGAGCAAATCTATAGAGAGAGAAAGCAGATTGGCGGTTGCCTAGGGCTGGGAGATAAAGAGAAATGAGGAGTTACTGCCGATGGGTATGTGGTTTCTTTTTGTGATGATGAAAATGTTCTAAAATGGATTGTGATGATGATTGTATAACTCTGTGAACATACTAAAAACCGTTAAATAGGAAAAAAGAAAAGAGAAAAGGAAGGAAGGAAGGAAGGAAGGAAGGAAGGAAGGAAGGAAGGAAGGAAGGGAGGGAGGGAGGGAGGAAAATGAGGGCAGGAAAAGGGGAGGGGAGGGGAGGGGATGGAGGGCAAGAGGTAGGAAGGGAAGGGAAAAAGGTTCCACAGGTAATTCTAATACTGAAGTTTATTTCTGGCATTTTACTTTCTAGATTCCTTCAGAGTAAAGACTGCATTTTCTAAATTTTTTTCTCCCCCATATTCTCACAGAATAGTAACACAGAGCAAGGGTGTGATATTTTTTGATTTTTTTTTTTTTTTGCAACAAACTGTTCTTGGGGAATGTTCTTTATTTTAATCAAAATTGCAAGATCAGGCTGCCACCTGGCAGAATTGGTCATCTTGGCTATCTTGAATTCTTTGAGCTCTCCAAGCAGTTAATTCAGTTGAAGCACACAGAAAGAGGATAGGCACACAATGCAAACCAAACTGACCGGTTTTGCCACCCGAAGTACGGTTGTTCTGTCATCTACCAGTGTATGTGGCCTCTGGCCCTTAGGAACCATTCTTCTGACAGTTCCCCAGGACATGGCTCTGGTTTGACTGACTTTGTTTACTAAATAAATTAATTCCTACTTCTGGAGTAGCTTCAGTTTTTAAACAGAAAGCCATCTATTGACAGTCACTGATACACAGGATTTTATTGTTTGATATTAAACAATTAAGAGTTATTGTTTTTTTCCCTACAAGTACACTATACATGAAGATAAATATAATGTAGAATACAGTCACTAGGAGTGGGGAGAGAGGGGGATTCTGTATCTGCTCTGTGCCTTAAAGGAACAGTTTTACTTTAGTAAATCCAAAGTACATATTGTATTTCTTTCACAGAAATAAGGCTCTCTTTTGGCAAAATGTGCATCAAAGACAGAGTCTGATGAACGTTTTTTAAGATGAGTTTGAATATGTAAACAACATTTTTTAAATATCCTAAGAATTTGATCTTTCGTCCTAGTAGACTTCAATAATTTAAAATTACTTGGAAATTGCTATTTTCAACAAACTCACTGAAGGTATACAAAAAGGGAAAATGCCGAAATAAGTCAAGATGTTTACAAATATTGTGTCTAAAATGTTATCTCATTTGTTAAACCCAGCAAATAAAAAATAGTAAAATATGAAACCATAATTGTCTGAGTATAGGACAAAGATCTGATTTAGAATCAGGCAGAGGTTTTCTCGCTATTACTCCAGCAAGTTCAAATGTACTCAGAAATACAAAAGGATTGACGGTAATATCAAGATGAGAAACAAAAGACAATGTTACATCCTCAGGTATGATAAGTTTGAAATTAGATGAGTTTACAGTTGGAAGATTCATTAAGAACAACAATTTAAAAGATATTATAGCCATAATTTAGAAGTCTTGCTTCATGAGAAAGGATAATATAAAAATCTAAAAATTAAGTATTGATTTTACAAGGTAAACATGACAGCCTGGATTATAAGAAATATCAGGCATTTTGCTTCCTCACGAGAAAGAACAACTGGGTACATGCTGCAGACTGGCATATAAATTGCTCAAAGTGAAGCAGTTGGGAAATGCTGTCAGATCATTTAGGTTGAGGAGCTGCCCCAGGGGCAGAACATGTCACAATGTCACATCCCTCTTCTTTACTCTCACAACTTTCACCAGAATAAACGGACCCTTGGAAAACAAATTCAATCACAAATACTAACTTTTTGTTAAAACTACAGTAGCAAGCTATCAAACCAACTTCATACATGGAACATGTCAGAACTTTTCCATGTTTCCCCAACACAGTGGAATAAACTATTTTCAGCTAATAAGTTCATCTTAGGAAAATACTCATGTGCATTTCTATGCAATATAATTGTGGAACATTGTAACCACTTCTTAGTTTTCATTAGAGGATATTGAAAAACCCAAGTTTAAGGATAATTCCCCCTTTCCCTCTAATGCAGCTTTTTAGGTTTTTGACACTATAAATAAAGTGTAGAGAGTGACATAAAGAAGAGCTATGAATATATATAAATATACCACTATGGCTCCCGTCATAAGAGCTTTTGAAAAATGGTTGAACAAGTATTCATCTTCCCCAAATTGCAATCTCAAGATACTGACTGTTACACAATATGAAACAAAGGCAAGGTGAAGGGTGAGGAACGGCAGAAAGGACGGCCACAAGGAAGACAAGTGCCCCGCAGGATAGAACCTGCTCTGTCTTGCGGGCGCCGCTTTTCTCAGCACCTTTCTGGTGTTCTGGGCTTTTCCGCTAATACCATCCACATCATCTCTCAGAGAAATGAATCTCCCTTTAAGGATAGCCAAGCAGGCATCCGAGGTAACGTGCAGAACCGTAAATGAAAAATGTCCACGTCTAGCAGGCAGACAAGCAAAGGAAAACCAGCTGTCAGTTTCAGAGGCTCCTAGCTGTAACGGGGTTTCGGGTTTCTCTCCGCCTCTGTCTCTCTGTCTGTCTCTCTCACGGTGTCGCCCTCAATAATATCAGCTTTCTAATCACCTCAAATCACAAACACATTCTCTGTCTGTCCTTGTGAAATAAATGCTGAAGAAACAGGAAAAACAGAGTGCAATACTCACAACAACGAAGAATTCCTACACATGCTGTTCCATTTTCTTGCTTTGAAAAGATGTAAGGTTAATTTTAAAAGGCTTGCAGAATTGGAAAAATAAAGGGGAGGGGGATTCCACCCACACAATCCTCCAGCCCACCGCAAAGGAGCCCAAAGGCTTGCTGACGTCACAGATTCATGAATGGATGTAAATTGGGCTGGTTTAGGATTCCGCACAGACTTCGCTGTGGTGTGTGCCATGAAAAAAAAAGAGGGGCGGGTCCAGAGTAGGCCCGGCCAATAGGCTTCAGGCAGACACGGCCTTCCTTCTTTTAGAAGGAATCTGGTCACAGAATAAACAGAGCCCGCCAATCAGGCATCTGCCACTGCCTTAAGACAGACTGGCAGCTTGAGAGTGAGTGAGTGTGTGTGTGTGTGTGTGTGTGTGTGAAGCTGTGATAGTCATAAAAATATTATTGTTGCTATTGAATGAAGGAAACAAAATAGAATTTCTGTGGAATCAAGGATAACAAAAATGCATATAGAAGAAATCCCATCTTTTATTCATTAGAACTCTTTTCTTCAACACTTTTCTTACTGTTCAGCAATATGCCAGATGCGATCAAAACAAATCAAAGTCAGGAAAACCATTTCTAAAACTAGCAGACTAGTGGACATGTATGCCCTGCCCACTACGACTTGTAAAAGCGAAATTGTCAGGACTTGTAAAAGCAAAATTGTCGGGAAGAATGCATGGGAACAATAATCTAGTAACTAAGAAAACAGACATATGGAAAATAATATTACATGAATGTAGCTGTTTCGTACAGCAGTAACATCTTGCTGACCTTCGTGATGTATCAAAAGTGGATATGGAAGAAAAATTTACTGCTACTTTTAAGTAGGGTACAGTGTTTCCTCATTGGTTTATTCAACTTCTGGCAGTCGATTAAGACACAGTTCCAAAAGGGTGCTTAATGAAACTTTGAGCAAATTTTGGTTTCAGTAAGATGTTTTATTATTAACAGCAAAAACAGCTGTATTAAATTCATTCGAAAGGCATCTCTTCTTTATTTTTACACTTTTTAGTTATACAAAATTGGAGATGAATATATTTATTGTCCCTACTCCCCATCACTACACTTCACAATGACTAATACTTGACAATACTGATCATGATTTTTCTGAACTTGGGAAGTGGCCTCAAATCCTTGAAACTAGAATGATCGTGGTTAATATAAAGCCTCGGTTATGAGGTGTCCAGTGACCAAGAACATTCTGAGCAGAGATCTGCTCTATATCTCAATCAGATTATTTATACAACTGTGAGAGAAGGAAAGTGGTGGCCTGTTTCTAAGTGGTTCTGGAGGGTCTAAACCTGACCACTAGTAAGTACTGCACACTTCTTAGCTCATTTGGAAAAGGAAAACTTTTCAGGATTATTTTACACACAGCAAAGATATTCAGTGTACTGTATATATTGAAGCAATAGAACATTGTTGGCAAACAACATAGTTAACAAACTTCTCTAAAGGAGCTTATTGTGGAATATCACTACAAAAAAGACCAAAGGAGTTTATACAGGTAACATGGGAGTGCTCAAGGTAAATACAGTATTGGTACATGCCCAGTAGGCCTGAGTGTACCACATTATTTAAGAACAAACAGGTGGGGCACGGTGGCTCATGCCTGTAATCCCAACACTTTGGGAGGCCAAGATGGGTGGATCACGAGGTCAGGAGATCGAGACCATCCTGGCTAACATGGTGAAAGCCCATCTCTACTAAAAATACAAAAACAAAATTAGCCGGGCATGGTGGCAGGCACCTGTAGTCCCAGCTACTCGGGAGGCTGAGGCAGGAGAATGGCGTGAACCCGGGAGGCGGAGCTTGCAGTGAGCCGAGATCGCGCCACTGCACTCCAGCCTGGGCGACAGAGCAAGACTCTGTCTCAAAGGAAAAAAAAAAAAAAAAGAACGAACAAATGGAAAGATGAAGAATATACATCTCTATTTATTTTAACAACAACCAAAGCCAATCAGGATACATTAAAAGAATCAGATTTATGAGAAACATTTTTTTCTTCCAAAACAATACAGACTAACTAATGGAAAGAGGCAAACTTTTTGTGGACTATGTCAACAAGATAGCCAAGAAACATCAAGTTGTGTGTATATATATATATATATATATAAAATCTGAGGTCAGGAGTTTGAGACAAGCCTGGCCAACATGATGAAACCCCATCTCTACTAAAAATACAAAAATTAGCTGGGCATGGTGGCACACATCTGTAATCCCAGCTACTTGGGAAGCTGAGGCATGAGAATCGCTTGAACCCAGGAGGCAGAGGTTGCAGTGAGCCGAGATCACACCACTGCACTCCAGCCTGGTGACAGAGTGAGACTCCCTCTCAAAAAAAAAAAAAAAAAAAAAAAAGGCTAAAGCTGTTGTAGAAGTTTTTCTGCAAGGTTTGACAGCAACAAAATTACTAATAAGTCCACTAGGGATGGGAGTAGTCTCTGAAACAAAACAGGGTCTATAAATGCTTCTAATAACAGTCACCTAAGATTCTTGGCTCAATATATAACCCGGAAAAATAAAAACTTGCTGGCTTTATGGACTTGCCACTTTAGTAAGATAAACTTGATAAACTTGGCCTGGGTTAGCATGCTTCCTGTACCACAGGAACATCAACTAGGTCAACAAAGACTCCTCCATGTCAACTATCATGGGAAATCATTGGAAAGATAAGCTGTCTCACCAAATTATGGAAGATACAGAAGTCAGTCTTGGAGGAAGTCATTATCATTTTAGAAGCAGAAGGTACGAAGGGAGATAGAGGCATGAAAAATGTACACTCTAGAGAAGTACAGCCCAAGAGAACTTGCTGTGATTATGGAGTGTTCCATAATTTGCACTAACACAGTAGCTACATGTGGCTACTGAGCATTTGAAAGATGGCTAGTGTTCTTGAGGAAGTGAAGTTTTAATGTAAAGTGATTTAAATTTATTTAACTCCAAAAATAGTCACATGTAGCTGGTGGCTATGGTATGCAACAATGCAACTCTACAGATATCAAGCCAAGTCCCACCATTATAAGTAATTTTTAATTTCAGCACATGGGCACACTAAGTGTGGAGGACTGCAAAGCCACTATCAAGGTGAGTAAGCTCTTTTAAGAACCAAACGAATCTCCTCAAACTTCAGTAATAACTGGAAAATGACTCTAGTCTCATTATGCAAGAAGATATTTAAAATTCATTATTAGATAAAAATCTGTACATAGAAATTAAGGTACAATAATTCTGCTTAAAAATATAAGCTATTCTTGTTTTGGAGGTTTTTTTTTTTTGAGGAAAAAAATATGTTTTTAAAAAAGGAAGACAACTCATTTAAGCCAGAATCAAAGCCCAAAGTATCATGACCCATGGGCAATTTTTGTCAGAAATACCAGGAAAAAGAAAGAGTTTAGTGATCTCAAATGCTAATACATGGAGACTCAAATTTCCTTCACAGACAACAGTGTGTAGTGGTTAAAAGCTGGTAAAGAGATCTGGGCTCCAATCCTGTTTCTGCCACTTATTAGTTATGAATATTCAGGTAAACCGAGTTTTGGTTTTCTCATTATTAGAATGGGGATAATAATAGCCTATATTATTGTGTGAAGGTTAAAGTAATATTATAACACATGTAAAGATTTGCACACAGTACCTACATACAGAAGATACTCAGTAAATGATACTGGTAGCTGGTTTTATTTTGTTATTGAGACCCTGCTACTCTCTCAACAAGGGAAATTTCAACAACTGTGCAGATCCAGGAATCAGAACCACAGGAAATAATACAACATCTTTATTTTGTTTATAATAAATCTTGAACAGATCTGATCTGGTTCGGCTCTGTGTCCCCACCCAAATGTCATCTTGAATTGTAATCCCATAATCCCCACATGTTGTGGGAGGGACCCGGTGGGAGGTAATTGAATCATGGGGGCAGTTCCCCCATACTGTTCTCATGGTAGTGAATAGGTTTCACAAGATCTGATGGTTTTATCAGGGGTTTCCACTTTTGCATCTTCCTCACTCTTTCTTTGCCTGCTGCCATCCATGTAAGATGTAACTTGCTCTTCCTTGCCTTCCACCACAATTGTGAGGTTTCCCCAGCCATGTGGAAATGTAAGTCCAATTAAACCTCTTTTTTTTGTAAATTGCCCAGTCTCAGGTATGTCTTTATCATCAGCGTGAAGACAGACTAATACAAAATCTTTTCAGGAAATTCTAAAAATATCTATTAGTGACCCAACTTCCAAAGGGATGTTCATCCAAGTCATTTTCCTTCAGGTGGTTGGGGAATATCTTTGGGGTTCTGAAACAGATCAGGGGAACCTTCAGGTAGTTATGCTAGCTGATCAAGAGCTCTATTCATTGTTTTTAAAAAGCAGCTACATTTTTCTACATAAAGATGTAGTTTGTATAAAATGACGTGAATTAATTTGGAGAACAAACTGTCTCCTAGTTGGGAATACTGGTCAGAATTCTCCACTTTCATATCAGAATGTTAACCCTATTTCCACTCCAAAGTATATGGAGCCTTGGTCAATAACTGAATTTCAATATTCAAAGACCTCAGCAGATTATTATTATACTGCCATTTTTTCCTCTGTCCAGCTCCCATTAAATGCCTATCTGAGAAAGTGATTTTTAAGAAACATCTAAGGAAAAACATCCTTATAAGTTCAGTCAAATCTATCCTTATGTCAAGGGAGATCATCAGAAAGCTACATGCTATCTAAATATCATTAGCCTAATACCCCTTAGCAGAATAACTATCATTGAGTGTTATGGTCTTGCTTTTATTGAAAATTATTATAAGGAAGATTCATATTGTTTCTGTGTTGTCCATTATCTTGAATGATATCTCCCATGTAAGGAATTCACATGAGGAATTTGTGTTACAACTTAATATGAAGGAAAAATTTTCTGTTCTTGAAGAATTACTAGGTGTCTGTCTACCTTTTAGATGATAACAATGTAATCTACTGAATTTTCATTTTTTCGACCCTGCTGCTGGGAAGCTCACAGCCAACTTTAAAATTCATATGCTTTAAAATAAGGTAAGCACAAAAGTATATATTTATATGCATACTTGCTTTCTCTTCCTTGTTTTGGGTTGGATTACCCTATGGTTAACCTTATTATATATATTCTTTTTTATGATAAGCACTTCAAACTCTTTTTGAAAAGGTACGCTATAAATAAAAATTTGCACTGAATACATATCTGTAAACTTTTAAGAAGATTAAAGCCTCATGTTAAATTCTACAGTCGTCTTTATATTAAAGGTACACGATATGGCAAACTTTAAAGAATATTGTGAGTTAATTAGACTTAACCATTCAATATTTTTAATTAAAGGATAATAAAATATCTAGCCAGCTGGAGAAAGGCAATTGCTTGAAATTTTATGTGCTATTCAGAAGTCTTAACAGCTTAATGAAGCTTTAATGTGTTATTCCTGTCAAAAGGATGATTACCATGGAGGGATATAAGATTCTTCTCTGATTGATAAAGCAAATGTATTGAAGCAAATCAAAAGCAGATGGATTTCTCAATTAATAAAATATTTACCATCCCCAAAATACGCCATACCATAACATACAAATTCTGGCAAAATACCATAAATCAAACCTTTGTAGGATTAAAAATAATATACTGAGTCTGCAAAGGTACTTTATACATTGAAAGAGCAAAAGAAGACTTTATAGATTACTTTACTCATCCACATAGAATTCACACTACTTTCTTTCTTCTTTTTCTTTTTCTTTTTTTTTTTTTTTTTAGACGGAGTTTCACTCTTGTTACCCAGGCTGGAGTGCAATGGTGCGATCTTGGCTCACCATAACCTCTGCCTCCCGGGTTCAAGCAATTCTCCTGCCTCAGCCTCCTGAGTAGCTGAGATTACGGGCGCCCACCACCACATGCAGCTGATTGTTTTTGTATTTTTAGTAGAGATGGGGTGTCACCATTTTGGCCAGGCTGGTCTTGAACTCCTGACCTCAGGTGATCTGCCTGCCTCGGCCTCCCAAAGTGCTGGGATTACAGGTGTTAGCCACTGCACCCAGCCTAGAATTCATAATACTTTCTTAGAGCTCATGTAAAAAGAGAGAGAGAGAGAGAGAGAGAAAACCTCTTAACTGTCTAACTTCTATTCTTTTGATCCTGTTTTAATTTCTCCCCTTCTTTAGCTAGACAAGTTGGCATTTCCACTTTAGCCACACATTGCAGGCAATATACTTAAACACCAAAACATCAGAGTAGTGGATATCTGCCTTTTAAAGTCAGGTGACAGAGCGAGACTCCGTCTCAATACATACATACATACATACATACATACATACATACATACATACATACATACATAAAGTCTGCCTCTGTATCTTCCCCATTTGAAGGAACTATCTCTCCCCCACTTTTAGTCCATATGGTTCAGATGGGGATGACCCCATCTGAAGTGAGTGCTCCAAGAGTGAGCATGTGGCACAAGGCTGGCCAACTCAACTCCCTGGTCATAATAATTAGTGAAAGGATAGACACATCCTCCAAGCCAGCCAATAAGCATCATCTGAGTCATCCCCAGGATGTTCGACAACTATTGGCGGGGTGGGGGCTGAACATTTGTTTCATCAGGATACTAGCTGTAAGGACAAGTAGGCAGAGGGCTGTCATCTCCATCCATATATCGGGCAGAGGAAAGCAGACCAGAGATAAAGGAAAGAAGACAGATGGCTGAAAAAGGCCACTGGACATCTAATTTCAGTCTTGTCTGAAGCCAGTTACTCTGCTGGACCTCCCAATTACATAAGCCAATCAATCCCTTCCTCCCCACTCCCTTTAAAAAACACACAAACAAACAAACCAGTTTGATATAAGTTTCTGGCACTTGCAGCCAAAAGAGTCCTTATTAACACAACGTCATTAATTGAATCTCTTTCATTCTATTCAAGAAAACCAAATTAAAATCAGATTCCCTGTACTATAGAATTCCTTTTCTGACATTAATAATTTCACTATGTTGGTAGATTAACTTTCAAATTCTGTCTTCTAACTCTTACATGGTGTTTACACTTTATTATTATTATCTTTGTCACCATCAAAAGTTTGACATTTTAAAGACCCAATATTTCCTCTCAACAGCAAGCTGCATCTTTGATATTTTGAAGTCAGTGACCTTCACAGAAATCTTTTTACCGTTTATCTCAATTCATTCAGGCTTTAAGATACATTAATTCTGAAGCCCTGGGCAAGGTTACTTAAATGTTCACTTAAATGACTCACTGCAAAATGGAAGTAATTATAGGTATAGCATAGCACCTCAACATGGTAAACAACGTTAGTTATGTTACTCAATAACCTCATAATCAAAACTATAACTAAACATATATTTTATATTTCTGAATTTCATGCATTTTCTCATAGGTTATTCTTATTCTGTGGTTGACAGATTATAACTTTGAATCTAATTTTTTTTCTATTTCTCTCTATTCAAAGGTTATAAAAGCATATTTTTCCTGTGACCTATCCTTTTTCTGACCTTCATTTTAAAGTCAATTCTGAGTTCTCTTTGCTTTTTGTTTGTTTGGCTGGTTTTTTTGAGATGGAGTCTCACTCACTCTGTTGCCCAGGCTGGAGTGCAGCAGCATGATCTCAGCTCACTGAAATCTCTGCCTCCCAGGTTCAAGTGATTCTCCTACCTCAGTCTTCTGAGTAGCTGGGATTTCAGGTGTACGCCACTATGCCCAGCTAATTTTTTTATTTTATTTTTTGTGTGTGTGAGACGGAGTTTCACTCTGACACCCAGGCTGGAGTGCAGTGGCACGATCTTGGCTCACTGCAACCTCTGCCTCTCGGGTTCAAGTGATTCTCCTGCCTCAGCCTCTGGAGTAGCTGGGATTACAGGCGCACACTACCATGCCAGGCTAATTTTTGTATTTTTAGTAGAGACGGGTTTTCACCATGTTGGCCAGTCTCGAACTCCTGACCTCAAGTGATCTGCCCACCTCGGCCTCCCAAAGTGCTGGGATTACAGGCATGAACCACCGCGCCCGGCCTTAACGTATCTTCATTATATTGCACTCTTTTGGAGTTTCAGATATCTAAATTCCAGAAATAATAATTGGGAGCAAATCTGGTCCTAGACATTCTTTGTAAACGATCTTGTACTGCACTTTACAGTTTACAAATTTCTTTAAAATAGGGTAGTTGATGGTTCCATTTTAAATGTGAGAAAATTAGGGCCCCGGGGAGATTGGCTCATCTAATATAGCTTTTATCTAAACTCTGTTATCTATTGAAAACTGAATATACTTTTAAATTCTATCCATTACCTGTTAACCCTCCCCCTTTAAAGACCTGTTGTTCATTATCCAATGAGTAAAATTAAGGATAAATTTTTAAGAAGTAGCAATGCAAAGATTAAAAAGCCAATTTCTAAGTATCAAGGAGCTTTGGTGAGATGAGTAACAATACAAAATGGTGTAGATGTTAAATTAGTGGGGTAGACAGGAATATTTTACTTGAGTTTGGGATACAATACTAGAAGAAAGGTAACTGAAGTTTGGGGGCAAGAATAGTCTTCCTTGCATGGGACCATCCTACACACAGCAACACATTTAGTACCATGCCCCCCCTCATGCTTATAACAGTCCCAGTGTTGTTCTTGAGGCTCTTGATGAGCCTCTACTTGAGGCATCTTTATTCTTGTCACATTTGTCTCCAGGGGACTTAGATGTTTCCCTAAGGGACAGGACATATCTATGTGCTAAGGGTCTGCTCCTACCTCTCTATGTCAACAGAGGGCAGTGGAGAGCATCACCCGGTAGCCTAACCTATAGGCTTCAAACGGGGGCAATGGGTACACTCCCCACGCATTTGCTTCCCCAGGCACTTGGATTGCCATTGCCCCGGTTTGAAGCCTACAGGTTAGGCTACCGGGTGATACTCTCTGCTGCTCTCTGTTGACACAAAGAGGTAGGAGCAGACCCTTCGCAGATAGATATGTCCTGTCCCTTAGGGAAACATCTAAGTACCCTGGAGACAAATATGACAATAACAAAGATGCCCCAAGTCGAGGCTCATCAAGAGCTCTGGGAATGTGAAGTGAGGCTGAGTCAAGGCCAAGAGCCACTCTTCCTAGACCAGACGATAGCCGATACTTATGATTTACTTATCTTTGGTAAGTTGGCATGCTTGTGAAGGGAATAAAGGCTTGTCCTTACACAAACACAGCCTGGTCTAATGCTGCAGTTTGCTCTACTAGTCCCAGTCTGCACTGCCACCCTCTTACCCAGAGCTTGAATTAAGCCTTTCTTCTCTTTGATGGAATGACCATTTGGGGTGGGCGGGGGTGGGGAGTGGTTATGGTCAGTTTCCACAAGGAGGTAGACCTTGAAGGGGAAGGATTTGGGGAAACTGGATATGAGAGAGCAGAGACAATTCCCCCAAAGTCCATATCAAATGTAAAACTGGTAAGGCACACATTAGTACTTTTCATTCTAATATAAGATTACAGAGTGTGAGTACAGCAAGTGAAGAACTAGAAGTCAAAGATGATAAGATATTAACACTGAATCAGTAAACTGTGAAGTCAGTTTTAAAATGAGCCTTATATGCATCCATAAACAGGTCCATACTATGTAAAGTCATACTGTTAAGTCAAGTTTAGCCTAAAGCTGCCTCCTTACGTATTTAAGTTTGGCCTAAGATTTTTCTGTATATTGTAAACTGTAACAAGTGGAGGTGTAAACCAACCGTAGCCCACACCTATGCCAATCACCGGGTTTTGGCCAATCAAATGTAGCCAACTGTTCGAACCATGTTCAAATAAGGCAAATGCTGAGCTGGAACCAACCCAGCTGTTTCTGCCCCTCGCTTCCGTTTTCTGTACTGTCACTTTCCTTTTGCTGTCCATAAATCCTCTTCCATCCCGTGGCTGCACTGGAGTCTCTCTGAATTTGCTGTGATTCTGGGGGCTGCTGAGTTCACGAATTGTTCATTGCTCAATTAAACCCCTTTAAATTTAATTTGGCTGAAGTTTTTCTTTTAACAATACCCAGCACTATAGTCATCTCTTTACTATTAACACTGATGAAGGGGACAGACGGGGCAGGACTCAAAAATCTTTCAGGGAAAAACTCTGTTTTAAAGTGTACTCATGAATGTAATTATACGTTATGTCCAGGAAATACACTTACAATTAAATAATGAAGCCACATTGGAAAGCTCTTGGTTTTCCATTACGTGTAATTGTACTGCCCCATGATAGTATAGTAATATCTTTACCTCAAGTAGTAAAAGATAGTAATTGCTACTAGCAGCAACCTGCCCTGAGTCAATCAATTTATATTGTATTTTTAAAATTTTACTTCATAGGTTCCAATTCATTCTGTTCAACTAGGTTGAGAATTAAAGCTGTATGGGTAGCATTCATTAAACAGGTAATAAGTAGATACAGGAGAATATAGGAATGAGGAAGGGGGCTGGCCATAGTGCTTTTTTAGATACTCTGAACATCAATATATAAATCAAGTATACATTTTTTTAATGCATGCCATCTATGTTCAAGATAACATATGCTGGTGTATTTACACAGAGGGATAAATCACAGAGCCTGATCTCAGCCTATTTCACTAGACAAGAAACACAATAAATAGGAAAATAAAAATTGTTTTAGTGGCTTAAAATTATAACAGAAGGTATACTGGTAGAGATTGTCCTCCAATATCCAATCTTTCCTCTTTCCTTTTGGTAAGAGAATCCTTAATCCCCACTCCCACTTTTTTTCTTTTTTTTTCTTTTTAGACAGAGTTTTTCTCTTGTTGCCCAGGCTGGAGTGCAATGGCATGATCTTGGCTCACCACAACCTCTGCCTCCTGGGTTCAAGTGATTCTCCTGACTCAGCCTCCTGAGTAGCTGGTATTACAGGCATGCACCACCACACCCGGCTAATTTTGTATTTTTAGTAGAGACGGGGTTTCTCCATGTTGGTCAGGCTGGTCTCAAACTCCCAACCTCAGGTGATCTGCCCGCGTTGGCCTCCCAAGGTGCTGGGATTAGAGGAGTGAGCCACCGCGCCCGGCCCCAACTCCTACTTTTAAAGTTTTAGGTGGGTACATGGCCACTCTGCTAAATATTTCTCTACTTTCCTGGCTGTACACGTGACCACATGACTAAGTTCTAGTCAATGAGATGTGAGTGATGTTTGCAACTTCCGGGTCTTGTTAGAGATGAAGCTGCAGTCCTGGACTCTTTTTCCCCATTGCCACACTGAGTCAACTTGTACCATGCAGATGATGACAACACCCTAGGCAATGGCAGAACAACAAATAGAAGTAACCCTGGGCTTTGAATATTCTAATGAATCAAAGCTGTCTATCTGTCCTGAATTACCTGCCTGCTTTAGGGTTGCTAATGATGAGTGTTCTTCCTTTTATGAGACACCAAATTTTTTGAGACTCTGTTACTGCTACTTACTCTACCCCACTAATATATCCTGCTACTTGGTGTAACATGGCTATTTATTAAATGAGATAAGTAAATGATTGCTCTAGACATTCTGAGAATTAGTTACTCAGAGAACCAAGATACTGGGAGAAACCTTAAAACTCAATCTACTCTGTCTTCCTTTTTTTAACATATGAATAAATGCAAGTTCAGAGATTTGTCCATAGTCTTGAAATTCATGGCAGAGCCAGGAATTGATTACCAGTCTCCTGGGATCTTCTTTGCATGACATCATCCCATCTGTGGATAACAGTGACCACTAACACTGCCTCTTTCTTTGGCAGAGTCAGTTAACATCCACTCGGTAATCCTGGGACATAGAAAACGGTCCTCAATTCTAAAGGAAAGCCAACAAGAATTTTCAAAATCACATTTTTAAAAACTTTTATTTTAGTTTCAGGCACATATGTGCAGGTTTGTTATATAGATAAATTGTGTGTCATGGGGGTTCAGTGTACAGGTTATTTCATCACCCAGGCAATAAGCATAGTGCCCAATACGTAGTTTTTCAGTCTGCATCCTCCTCCCATCGTCCACCTTCAAATAGGCCCTGGTGTCTATTGTCCATGTGTACTCAATGTTTAGCTCCCACTTATAAGTGAGAACATGTGGTGTTTTGTGTTCTGTTCCTGTATTAGTTCACGTGGGATAATGGCCTCCAGCTCCATCCATGTTGCCGCACAGAACATTATCTCATGCTTTTTTATGGCTGTGTAGTATTCCATGGTGTATATGTACCACATTTTCTTTATCCAGTCTACTGTTGATAGGTTGATTCCATGTTTGTGCTATGGTGAAGAGTGCTATGATGATTATATGCATGTATGTGTCTTTATGAAAGAACGATTTATTTTCCTTTGAGTGTATACTGAATAATGGGACTGCTATGTCGAATGGTAGTCTGTTTTAAGCTCTTTGAGAAATTGCCAAACTGCTTTCCACAATGGTTGAACTAATTTACATTCCTGCCAACAGTGTATACGTGTTCCCTTTTCTCTGTGACCTTGCCAGCATCTGCTATTTTCTGACTTTTTGTAATAGCCATTCTGATTGGTGTGAGATGGTATCTTATTGAAAAATCACATATTTTGTCTCAAAAGTATCTGAAATGTAACATAAGAGAAAATACTAGCATACCATATAGTACGATTAAAACAAGGATGAACAAACAAGAAACACGGACCCAAGCAATTACAGTCAGAGATCCAACAAGATATAAGTGACAATGGTCCTAAAAGTGTCACAGGAAGCCGGGCGCAGTGGCTCATGCCTGTAATCCCAGCATTTTGGGATGCCAAGGCAGGTGGATCATCTGAGGTCACGAGTTTGAGCCCAGCCTGACCAACATGGTGAAACCCAGTCTCTACTAAAAATACAAAAAATTAGCCAGGCATGGTGATGCATGCCTGTAATCCCAGCTACTCAGGAGGCTGAGGCAGGAGAACTGCTTGAACCCGGGAGGTGGAGGTTGCAGTGAGCCAAGATCACGCCATTGCACTCCAGCCTGGGCAACAAGAGCAAAGCTCCGTCTCAAAAAAAAAAACGAAAAGAAAGTGTCATAGAAGCAGTTCTGATAACAGAAGTGCTTTGGAAATATAGAAAACACGATTCAAGAATCCTTGGATCAATTCATAAGTGCTCTGTTGAACCTAATAAAACATGCTAGGGTCTGGAAATATATTTTAAATTCTTATAAAAATGTCTATTTTTTCTGTGGCCTGGAAAATCTTGATGCTTTAATCTTTTAAAAACCACCTCAGAAGGCTTTGGCCCCAGGGGTCTCCCCTGTGCTGACTAACCAACAATAGACATTCTTTACCAGAAACCTCTCTTCGAAGCTGTGTCCTTGCTGAGGAGAAAGAATTCCTGCCTACTGTAGTGTATGCACACAGCATGCTAACAGCATATGAAAAGAAGGGGCGTCTTAGGGAGACATGAAAGGAAAGAGTCACTATAAAGCAGTTAACTTCATTTATTCATTCAGGAAACACTTCAGAGCACTCGGTATGTGCTAGCCCTGAGCTGAGATCTGATGATAAATACACAGTCCCCGCCCTGAAGAAGCTTACAGTCTAGAACTGGAAAGTTTCCGTTCTTAATACATCTCACATACAGAATTTGGGCTGGGATGGAATTAAGGGTGAAAAAAATTCTTCATTCCAAAATACAATTTTTGAAAACCACTCCAGACCATCTTCAGTTAGTTGAATCCCAATCTGTTCTTTCTCATTTTGAGACAGTCTTAAGATTGGGTAGATCAGATACACCACGGAATTCTACAGTGCCATAAAAAGAATGAAGTCATGTCCTTTGCTGCAACATGGATGCAGCTGGAGGCCATTATCCTGAGTGGATGAATGCAGAAACAGAGAACCAAATACTGCATGTTTTCACTTATAAGCGAGAGCTAAACAATGGAGACACATGGATGTAAAGATGGAAATAAAAGACACTGAGGAAGGGAGGGAGGAGAGCAAGGACTGAAAAACCATCTCCTGGGTATGAAGTTCAATATTAGCGTGATGGGTTCAATAGAAGCCCAAACCCCACCATGACACAATGTACCAATGTAACAAACCTGCATATGTGCCCCTTGAATCTGAAATAAAAAAAAAAAGAATAGGTAGAAATGGAAGCCTTTGATTACAGTACCATATGCTTATAGCCGCTGCTTGTTCCTAGTTCAGAATAATCTGATTTCTCTGCCTTTGAAATCACCATTAGCTTTCAACCGGCCAGAGTACCAAGTGCTCCTCTTTTCTTTTCAAAACCCATAACAACTAGGCCTATCTTTTATTTATTTATTTGTTTGTTTGTTTGTTTTGAGACAGAGTCTCGCTCTGTCACCAGGCTGGAGTGCAGTGGAGTGATCTCAGCTCACTGCAACCTCCGCCTCCTGGGTTCAAGCGATTGTCCTGCCTCAGCCTCCTGAGTAGCTGGGACTACAGGTGCACACCACCACGCCCAGCTAATTTTTGTATTTTTAGTAAAGACAGGGTTTCACCATGTTGGCCAGGATGGTCTTGATCTCTTGATCTCGTGATCCACCCACCTCGGCCTCCCAAAGTGCTGGGATTACAAGCGTGAGCCACCATGCCTGGCCAGGCCTATCTTATAGCCACCCCTCGTGGTCTATAGAACAGAATATCCACCTGTCAGTATAGTTTGGAAAGAAAAGCAGCATGTTCATAGGTCTCCTGTGGTAGTGTTGCTTGCTCCTGTCACAAGTGAATTACAGAAAATGCTTGTTTAACTTTAGGGGGAATGTTATGATCTAGAGAAAACTATTATAAATACTCAAGAGATGTATTGGGCCTAAATTTCAAAATGAGCAAAATGAAGCTCCACTGAAGATCATTCAAAATGGAAGCAGTGGCCTAAAAAGGCCACATTTTCTTAGCATGTATTTTTAGTTTATTAAATTACTCAAGGCTCCATAATAAATGTTCATCTTCAAAAGGCCATTCGTCTAGAAAAGAGGCTGGTGTCTTGAAGTGGCTTTCACTATAAGTAAATATAAAGAGAGGTAGAAGGAAAAAGTAGAATTCCAGAAAACCAGTAAAATATACTGTAATTAGTAAACAATGCAACATTTGAAAAATTAAATGCATTTTCCCCAGGAGATTATCTGTTGGAGCTCACTGCTTTGTTGGAGTATAAAATAGTGACATGTATATTCTTTTTCTTTTCTACATGCTACATTTATATTTCTTTTTCTTTTCTTTTCTTTTTTTTTTTTTTTTTTGAGACAGAGTTTTGCTTTTGTTGCCCAGGATGGAGTGCAATGACGTAATCTCGGCTCACTGCAACCGCCGCCTCACAGGTTCAAGCAATCCTTCTGCCTCAGCCTCCTAAGTAGCTGGGATTACAGGTGTGCACCACCACACACACCCGGCTAATTTTGTATTTTTAGTAGAGACAGGGTTTCACCATGTTGGCCAGGCTGCTCTCGAACTCCTGACCTCAGGTGATCCACCCGCCTCAACCTCCCAAAGTGCGGGGATTACAGGCGTGAGCCACCGCACCTGGCTACAATGATATTTCTGAAATCGCCTCCATCACAAGTTCTTCACATTTAGGGCAAATTCTTTTGTATTGTTCCCTCAAAATGCCTGGTGACATTTTCAATCGAATGAAAGAATGCTTTCTGCTGCTGCCATCTACTGAAAACTTAAAAAATATGTTTTAAAAATGTGAAAGAGAAAATGGGCTAGTATTAAAGAATAATTTATAAGTTGGACAAGTAGACGGAGATCAATGTCATGCTTTACTTTTAACTAAACTATTAATTATTCCAGGCCTCTAAATGATGATCAATAAGGCAATGTATACTCAAGAAATAGAGTAAATAGAGATGTATAAGGAAATAGAGTAAGCTACACAGAACAGTATTAAATGGCTTTGTAAAGCTACATCTTGATATATCTATATCTGTACACATAATCTGTAGTCTGTCCAATATATAAAAACAAATCTCAGCCGAGCACAGTGGTTCATGCCTGTAATCCCAGCACTTTGGGAGGCTGAGGCAGGTGGATCATGAGGTCAAGAAATCGAGACCATCCTGGCCAACATGGTGAAACCCCATCTCTACTAAAAATACAAAAATTAGCTGGGTGTGGTGGTACACACCTGTAATCCCAGCTACTCGGGAGGCTGAGGCAGGAGAATCGCTTGAACCCGGGAGGTGGAGGTTGCAATGAGCCTAGATAGCACCACTGCACTCCAGCCTGGTGACAGAGCGAGACTCTGTCTAAAAAAAAAAAACAGCAAGTCTATCTTCCTTTGTGTTGTGAACACCTCAGTTCAAAAGTATTAGAAAAATGAAGTGCAAAATTCACTTTTAGTAATTTGAACAAATGTGAGTTCAAAAATTATCAAGGTAGACAGATAAACATACTAATAAGGCAGAGGGAGGAGGAGGAAAAGGTTCATGAACAAGCAATTCACAGACAAAAATGTTGCACCCTTTGGAAAGGGTATAGCAAAATAGATACTCTTATATACTGCTGATGGCTAAATAATTGCTGCATCTTTTTTGAAGTACAATTTGGCAATAGTTGTCAGTAGGCTTAAAATGTAAATATCTTTTGACCCAAAATTCAAGTTTGAGAAATTAATTCTAAATAAATAATCAGTACTTTGCAAAACGATCTAGCTACAAGGATTTCATCACGTAATTATTTAAAACAAAAATAACTGGGAAAAATATAATACTCCTAACAATGGAAGTTATTAAATAAATTATGATAAAACTATTCAATAGAACACTTAAAACCTTTACAGGTTGTACACTAAAATGTATAGGAACAGGAAAAAATATTCATGACAAAGTGTGAAAAAAGGCAGGCAACAAAATAATGGATACCAGGTGATCTAACATGTATAGATGACTAGAAGGTTGAAGGATATAGATCATACATATACCATGCCTATCTCTGGATATAGAGAGACTGGTGATTTTGTTTTCTTCTCTTTTAATATAAATTTCTAGATTATCTGTGAAGTACAAATGTATCGCTTTTGGGAAAAGTTACAAAAATTGATAAGAAATGTTCACTGCTATTTTAACTAAATTATTTTAACTTTAAAAAACGCGTTATTGGGGTTTTGGGGAGATGTTGGTCAAAGGATAGAGAATTTCAGTTAGAAGGAACGAGTTCAGGAGATCTCTTGTACAACACAGTGACTACAGGTAATGACAATGTATTCCACACATGAAAATTGCTAGAATAGATTTTAAATGTTTCACCACAAATAAATAATAGGTATGTGAGGTAAAACAAAAACAAAACTTGTTACAATTTTTTCCTTCTAATTTAAGCAAGATAGCCTGAAAATGATTCTGTCATATACTATGCCAACAGTTCCCAACCTTTTCGGCACCAGGGACCAGTTTTATGAAGAGAATTTTTCCGTGGATTCAGGGGGCGGGATGGGAGGGGGTGGTTTTGGGATTATTCAAGTGCATTACATTTATTGTGCACTTTATTTCTATTATTACATTGTAATATATAATGGAATAATTACACAACTCACTGTAATGTAGAATCAGTGGAATCCCTGTGCTTTTTTTCCTGCAACTAGACAGTCCCATCTGGAGGTGATGGGAGACAATGACAGATCATCAGGCATTAGATTCTCATAAAGGGCACGCAACCAAGATCCTTCACATGTGCAGTTCACAATAGGTTTCCTGCTCCTATGAAAATCTAATGCCACCACTGATCTGACAGCGGGGGAGCTCAGGCAATAATGCAAGTGATGGGGAGCAGCTGTAAATACCAGATGAAGCTTAGCTCACTGGCCTGCTGCTCATCTGCTGTGTGGTCCGGTTCCTAATAGGCCACGGATCAGCATCAGTCAGTGGCCAGGGGGTTGGGGACCCCTGCACTATGCTGTAATAGATAGTGTGTCTTTCACTAGAGTGAGGGATGGTCATGGCTGGGATAAAGTTTGAGGAGGTGGGAGGATTTGGAATGAAAAGCCTTAACCAGAAGAAGGTGTATGGGTTTACGTGTGTGTGTGTGTGTGTGTGTGTGTGTGTATGTACTTTTTTGAGAGAAAACAGAAAAGTGCAGATGGCAATGAAAGATGATGAGATTAGCAGAAACAGGGCCAGCGCAGTGGCTCACACCTATAATCCCAGCATTTTGGGAGGCCAAGGTGGGCGATCACCTGATGTCAGGAGTTCAAGACCAGCCTGGCCAACATAGTGAAACCCTGTCTTTACTAACAATACAAAAATTAGCTGGGCGTGGTGGCGCATGCCTGTAATCCCAGCTACTGGGGAGGCTGAGGCAGGAGAATCACTTGAACCTGGGAGGTAGAGGTTGCAGTGCACTCCAGCCTGGGTGACAGAGTGAGACTCTGTCTCAAAAAAAAACAAAATTATGAGATTAGTAGAAATGAAGTTGCGAGATCCCATTTCCAATAACATTATAGAAGGCAGATCACCTGCTGAAAGGAAAAGGTGACAGATTTGGGATTCTATGGAGCAAGAGAGGTTTTGACAGCCACTGTGGGAAACAGTAGATAGAAATCAAAGGCCACCAATCAGCCATTAGGGCCTAACTGAGGATGCAAAGCAATCAACATGGTAGCTGAAAATATGATTAAGGAGGTACTCTGTGTTAGGCATAGTCAGAGGAGGAAGGACCAAATGCTGATGAGGGGTAGCGGAAGTGATTATTAAATGGCTAATAATATTTCCAAGTTGGATAGGGTATAAAGGGAAGGGGGCCAAGTGCATATTCAGTATGGTATCTACTGCCATGTATAGCATATAGTAGAGCAGGGTAATACATGTTTAAGAAAAAAGAAGTGAGGAGAAACTGTGTAAGGAGAGGGGTAAGATAATTAACTGAGCACCTATTATGTAACAGATTCTTTTGTCACGGATCATCAAGTCTCTTCTTATTGGCTGGGTTTCTTCTTTGCCGATAAGCATGTCCATGTCTCTCCTTTTCAAAATTTCCTTCTGACTTATCTATTCACTCCCCTTTTCTTTACCACCAAACTTCTTGAAAAAAACACTATATACCAGGACTAGTAGATACTAGGCACATGTGCCTCTATGCCTCTTCCCAGACCCATAGCAGGTATAGACAGTAGATGGTGGCACTCTTTCCCACAGACATACTCCATCAACATACGCAAAATTGGGTAGCACCTAGCAAAGGGCCTTGTGTATGGGAAACATTCAATAGCAATTCTCTAAATGAATGAATGCATGCATATCTTATAGCAAGGTAGATTTGTGATCCATCACATTTACTGGAACAAATAATAAAAGTTTTTCCACTGTATCTTTATCTCCTGGAAATGGGTTCCCTTTATGCTCCTAAAAATAGCACCTTTGGCTCCTTATAGGCAGGAAGCCTTTGCTTAGGTCAATCTAGTTAGCTGCATGCCAAGCTGTTTCTAGCTACAGTACATTCCAGTTTGAAGGTATGTTTTGGGATCATGTGTATCTTTTACCCTCCTGCTTTTTATTATTCCATTTCTAGTCATTAAAAAATATCCAGCTAGGTGTGGCGGCTCACACCTGTAATCCCAGCACTTTGGGAGGCCAAGGAGGGCAGATCACGAGGTCAAGAGATCAAGACCATCCTGGTCAACATGGTGAAACCCCATCTCTACTAAAAATACCAAAACTAGCTGGGTATGGTGGCACGTGCCTGTAGTCCCAGCTATTCGGGAGGCTGAGGCAGGAGAATCACTTGATCCTGGGAGGCGGAGGTTGCAGTGAGCCAAGATCACACCTCTGCACTCCAGCCTGGTGACAGAGTGAGACTCCGTCTCAAATAAATAAATAAATAAAAATACCTTGCGGAGAGTCGTCCGTTTGCAGCACAGAGGAGGAAAAAAATAAAAACAAGGCACTCCATTGCCTTTTTAGGTACAGAAACCATCTTTGATAAGGCATTAATTCCACCCTGCAAGTAGGATTTGCATAATCTCCAGGCCCATTATGGCAGACAAACTCTTAAGGTGCCCCTCATGGCCCTTACCTTCTCGCGTTCACACCCTTGTGTGATTCCCCTCTTTGAGTGTAATACTTGCTTCCAATCAATATAATACAGAAAAGGTGCTGGGATGAACATGATTACATGCACGTAATATGTGAATATGCTATATAAAACTGGAGCACTTGTCTGGAGTCTCTCCCTCCCTTGCTAGCTATAAGGAGGCTAGTGGCCATGTTGGGGAACCCCACGTGGCAAGGAAATGTGGGTGGCCTCTATGACCTAAGGGCAGACGTTAGCCAACAGGGAGAAAAAAACAAAATAAAAAAACTGTAGTTCTCGGTACTACAACCACACCCTAAAACCACAAGGAAGTGAATGGTGTTAATAACTTATGTCTATGAGCTCCCCAGTTGAGCATCCAGAGAACGCAGCCCTGACTGAAGCTATGTGAGACCCTCAGAGAAGGACAAAGCTAGGCCATGCCCAGTAACTGAGGTGACAAATGTGTATTGTTTTGAGCCACTGAGTTTGTGATTATATTGTTATGCAGTAAAAGAAAATTAATATACCTACAGAACTTCACACCATTCCATCTAGAGACAACTTGCTTTACATTTATAGAAAACATTTACAAAAAGCACCGAATAAAGATTATAATGGCATACTCTAATACTCCTTTTTGTATAAATAGTGAGTAACATAACAAACATCTTGCCTGATGACTCAAATAAGCATGATTTATAGACCTAATATCAGTAGCAATAATCATATCCAGTATTGTATTAGATAGAGAATTATGAAAATATTCTTGCCTTCCAATGTCCTTTGTTTCCTAAAAGCCTTGTCTATGTCATCTTGGAGTTTCTTTATATAAAAGTCTCATTTCCCAGTATGTTTCTAAAATAGCAAAAGCCTATGGCATAGATAAGACAGACAGAGCAGCTTGCAGGTTGCATTGAAAACTGCAGAAGGGATAGATGAGTATATTACTTGTGCACTGCAGCATGCAGATTGCCCCAAAACTTAACAACTTAAAGCAACTAACATTTATTATCTCATACAGTCTCTGAGGGGCAGGAATCTCGGAGCAGCATGGGTGAGAGGTTCTGGCTCAGGGTCTCTCATTAAGTTGCAGTCAAGCAGTTGACCAGGGATGTAGTCCCCTGAAGCCTGGAGGAACTACTTCCAAAACTGTCCACTCACATGGCTGTTTGCAGGAGGCCTTGGTTACTTGTCACGTGGGCCTTTCTGCAGGGACATCTGAGTCTCCTCATGACAAGGCAGCTGGCTTCCCCTAGAGCAAGTTATTCACAGCAAGCAAAAAGCTGCAGTCCTTCTTATGACCTAGTTCAGGGCTTGGCAAACTTTTTCTTAAAGTGCTAGATAGTAAATATTTTAGACTTGTATGCCTTATAGTCTGTATCACAGCTACTCATCTCAGCTGTTGTGTAAAAACAGCCACATAGAATACACAAATAAATGGGCATGGAGTGTTCCAATAAAACTTTATTTATAAAAATAGGCAGTCAGCCTGTGGACTATAGTTTGCCAATCTCTGACCTGGTCTCCAAGGCTGGAAACTTGAAGGCTCTTGAGTCTTCTTTATTCTATTCATTAGAAGCTAGTCATTAGGTCCAGCCCACACCCAAGGGGAGAGGAATTAAGCTATATCTCTTAAAGGGAGGAATAAAAAAAAAATTTAGACATGTCTTAAAACCACTACCACAGGCTTAACACAGAAAGCAGAATGTGGGTTAAACATTGCATTAGTTTCCTGGGCATACTTTAACAAATTACCACAAACTGGTGGCTTAAAACAACAGAAATTTTTTCTTTTACAGTTCTGGAGAGTAGAACTCCAAAATCAAGGTGTTGGCAGGCCCATGCTCCTGCTGAAGGCTCTAGGAAAAAACCATTCCTTGCCTCTTCATAGCTTCTGGAAATCTTTGATGCCTCTTGGCTTATAGCTTCTTCACTCCAGTCTCAACCTCTGCCTTTACATGGTCCTCTTCCCTATATATTTCTCTGCGTGACCTCTCCTCTTCTTATAAGGATACCAGTTGTTGGATTTAGAATCCACCCTAACTACTATGACCTCGTATGTAACTAATTACATCTATAAAGAGCCTGTTTCCAAATAAGGTCACATTTTGAAGTTCTGGTGGACATGAATTTTGGGGGGACACTATTTGGTGTTGTGGTGTGTTGAATAGTATGCCCCCAAAATTCACATCTACCCAGAATCTCAGAATGTAACTTTATTTGGAAATAAAGTATTACATTAGTTAAGTTAATATGAAGTCAGACTGGATAGGATGGTGTAATAGTCCTTTCTCACACTGCTATGAAGAAATAGCAGAGAATGGATAATTTACAAAGGAAAGATGTTTAACTGACTCACAGTTCCGCATTGCTGGGGAGGCCTCAGGAAACTTACAATCATGGTGGAAGGCAAAAGAGAAGCAAGCACCTTCTTCACAGCATGGCAGAACAGAGTGAGTGCCAGCAGGGGAAATGCCAGACACTTATAAAACCATCAGATCTTGTGAGACTTACTCACTATCACAAGAACGGCATAAACCAAACTGCTCCCGTGATCTAATTACCTCCACCTGGTCCCGCCCTTGACACATGAGGATTATGGGGATTACAATTCAAGATGAAATTTTGGGTGAGGACACAGCCAAACCATATCAGATGGGTTCTAAATCCAATGACTGGTGTCCTTATAAGAAGAAAAGGGACACTTAAGCCCTGAAATATATTAGAGAAGTTTCTCATCATCCTCAGGATAAAGTACACATTCCTTAACTTGGTACATAAAGCCATTCCTGATGCATCTTTAGCAACTTCTCTGTCCTCATTTCCTGCCACTTCCTTAATATTCACTCTAGTCAAATGGAATCAAATGGAACTGCTCCTTCTCCCAACCCATTAGGCTGCACGGCCTCACTGCTTCTTCTCCCTACAGTGCCCTGTCGCCTCTTTTCCTTGGCTACAGGGAAGTACCCCATAATTTACATCAGGTTTCATTTGCAATAAGAATGTCACCTAATGTGAACTGCATACTTTATTCCACACCTTTATTTTGTACTATTAAAAAAACTTTGATTACATATTCTTTACATACATGAAATTAATAATCTCATGTGCTCAGTATAATAAATGCTGACAATGCTATACATTCATGTAACCACCACCCAAAACAAGACCTAAAACATTTTTATAACCTCTAGAAAGTTCCCTGGTGCATCTTTCCAGTCAATAAAACACCTCCCCTCCACCCCTTACCAAATATATTTTGACAAAAAAAAAGAAATAAAGGTCAGAAAACAATAATTTTTCCCATTGGTTATTAAAACTGCTTTGCATAGTTTCAGCTTGCATGATCATTTTTATAGTCCCATATAACTGAGGGCTGTCTGTATGTTTTAATGTTTCCTTTTATTTTCTTTTCACCATTTTAGCTGTATCTGTGTGTGAATAGTTGCTCTAAAGCAGAGGTAGGCAAACTATAGCCCACGGGCCAAATCCAGCTGGCTGCTTATTTTTATAAATAACACTTCATTAGAACACAGCCACTCTCCTTCATTTATTTATTGTCTACAGCTGCATTTGTGCTACAGTGGCAGAGTTAAGTAGTTGCTACAGAGACTACATGGCTCACAAAACCTAAAGATATTTATTACGTGGCCCTTTATAGAAAAAAATTTCCCAGCCCCTGCTCTAAAGCAATGTTTTGTAAAGTTTAGCATGCATCACAATCACAGAAAAACAAATCATGGTACCATACCCCCAGAGTTTCTGATTCAGTTAGGCCTAGGGTGGAGCCCAAAAATTTCATCTCTAACAAGATCCCAGGTAATATGGATGCTGCTGGTCTGCAGAACACACTTCGAGAACACACTGTTCTAGAGATAGCATTTTATTTTATTTTATTTCATTAGTTTAGTTTAGTAGTTTTTTGAGACAGAGTCTCGCTCTGTCACCCAGGCTGGAGTGCAGTGGCACAATCTTGGCTCACTGCAACCTCCGCCTCCCCGGTTCAAACGATTCTCCTGCCTCAACCTCCTGAGTAGGTGGGATTACAGACACCCACCACCACACCTGGCTATTTTTGTATTTTTAATAGAGACGGGGTTTCTCCATGTTGGCCAGGCTGGTCTCAAACTCTTGACCTCAGTTGACCCACCCGCCTCGGCTTCCCAAAGTGCTGGGATTATAGATGTGAGCCACCACGCCCAGCCTAGAGATAGCATTTTATAATTTTAACTTATTACAGTCTACCTCATATACCACACTATTTTGTTTCCATCTTTTGTGCTCTTGTTATTATGTATTCTACTTCCTTATACGCTCTTAACTCTATTACACATTGTTATTATTTTTGCTTTAAACAGGCCAGAATCTCATTCTTTGTAAATTAACACAAGTAAAATTGACTTTTTTATGGTGTATAGTTCTAAAGGTTTTAACTTATATGTGGATTCGTGCAACTGCCATCATAATTATTCCCTCTGTTAAAGGATCTAGCAGGAAAGGGGAGCATGAACAAATGGGGAAGTTGACCACAGAGATGGAAAGTATAAAAAAGAATCAAGAAGAAATGCTAGAAATAAAAAATATCAAAATTGAAGAATTCATTTGATAGGCATAGGGGTAATATTATATAATGAAGGCAACTTCTGCACTAAGTTGTAAGGTTTTCATAATATTTTCCTTATTCAGTGAACCAGCACTATTAACATCCACTTATATGTTAGTAATTTCCAAGTTGCTACTTATGGCTTCTAAGTCATTTCTTGTATAATTTCTTAAGTACATTGTTTGAACACTTGATTCTTGAGCCTTTTGACTGGAAAAAGTTCTAGCAAAATTATTTTCTTTTTTACAGTTTCTTAAAACACCCATATGAGCCACTTGTTTTTCATGTCTGTTTTTGTCTTTTTTTTTTTTTGAGACAGAGTCTCACTCTGTCGCCCAGGCTGGAGTGCAATGGCATGATTTTGGCTCACTGCAACCTCCGCCTCCTGGGTTCAAGAGATTCTCCTGCCTCAGCCTCCCGTGTAGCTGGGATTACAGGAGCATGCCACCACACCCAGCTAATTTTTTGTATTTTTAGTAGAGACGGGGTTTCACCATGTTAGCCAGGCTGGTCTCGAACTCCTGGACTCAACTTTTCTGCCCGCCTTGGCATCCTGAAGTGCTGGGATTACAGGTGTGAGCCGCTGCACCTGGCCATTGCTTTTCATGTTTATTCCTACGGGTCTCATTATCAAATCATTTTTCAGATAATAGATTATACAGGCAGCCCTTTACAATTTTTCAATTAATGACTTTTATGGTCTTTCCTTGATGAGCTTGTTTCCTAGTTTGTGTTAACTCAGTTATTTTAGGGAGTTTTAGTGAGGAAAATTTGTAATTTCCTAGATACTTGGGAGCTATTGTGTCCCCTCCCCACCCCCACCCCCACCATATTATTAAATTCTGAAAACTGGACGGACAATGGAAAGACAGCCTAGAGGTGAGGCCCAGTAGTTCTTAAACCTTCTGATTATAAATAATAAAGAATCAGGTTGCTAGAAAAGAGATCAAGTTTCAGTGACTAGGTCCAGGTTAATAAGTATTAGAGTTATATAAGCCTCTTTCCTTTCACCCCCTACAACCCCCATGTGCCTTCTGTGGAATTTCTCATCTTCTAAATGCCCATTTTATCTTAACACAGGCCCAAAATCAGTTTTCATGTTCCGATGTGAAATTCTTTTCATTATCATCTGTGTTGGCATTCTGCCTCCACTTATTTGCCTCAGTGTTTCCTTGCCCATTTTTCTTAGATGAGATGTGTCATAAAATACCGTAAAGCATGTGTTTACTTTGTGTTGCCTTTATTGAAAATTAGAGAAAAGGCTGCTATACTTTCCAGGTGTTTCGTGAGTGTCTGTGAAACATCCTGTGTAAATTGCTTCTTCTAAGTTTGTATTGCAAGTGTATTTTGAAATGAATTTTACCAGGATTCATCACATCATTTTGCTATGGAAACCGCTGCTATGCATCTCACAACACGGCATTAAAGACTGAGTCATTAGGCTGGCTGCGATGGCTTACACCTGTAATCCTAGCACTTTGGGAGGCCGAGGTGGGAGGATCACTTGAGCTCAGGAGTTCGAGACCAGCCTGGGCAACATAGTGAGACCTCATCTCTAAAAAAAGATTTAGTCTTTAAATTACAGTCATGCTCAAAGTAGTATATTTTATTGTTGGTTTTTTTGAGATGGAGTCTCGCTCCGTCGCCCAGGCTAGAGTGCAGTGGCGCAATCTCGGCTCACTGCAAGCTCCGCCTCCCGGGTTCACGCCATTCTCCTGCCTCAGCCTCTCCAAGTAGCTGGGACTACAGGCGCCCGCCACCACGCTCGGCTAATTTTGTGTGTGTGTGTGTGTATTTTTTAGTAGAGATGGGGTTTCACCGTGGTCTCGATCTCCTGACCTCGTGATCTGCCCGCCTTGGCCTCCCAAAGTGCTGGGATTACAAGCGTGAGCCACGGCGCCTGGCCTTTATTATTTCATTATAATCACATTTGTTGTTCTGTGAGGAAGGCAGAATGAGATATTATTATCCCATTTTCCAGGTTGAGGAGCTGAGACACAGACAGATGATTAAATGAGATGGCACATGAGGAAGTATCTAGGACAGATCCTGGTGTACATGTACATAAATATAGACATAAACACACATATATTCATACTTTTTTTGTAATAAGGGGAGGGCAATAATTTTTTTCTTTAAAAGAGTATATTTTGCTATCAAAAGGCAAATTAGTGGCAGTTCTAAAGTTAAAGCCTTTTAACTTCCAGTCATGTATAGTCTATCTAGTAAGCCCTATTCAGATGACGTTGATGACATTTCCATATCTCATTATTAGCTTTCCACATTCAGGAGAAACTGGTATCTATGACAGTTGTTCAATTTAAAAAATACAACCCAGAAATATTATAGGGATACTTCCTTAAACTTTCTTTTCTCTTTTTTTTTTTTTTTGAGACAGAGTCTCACTCTGTCATCCAGGCTGGAGTGCAATGGCGCCATCTTGGCTCACTGCAGCCTCCGCCTCCTATGTTCAAGTGGTTCTCCTGCCTCAGCCTCCTGAGTAGCTGCAACTACAGGCATGCGCCACCATGCCCAGCTAATTTTTGTATTTTTAGTAGAGATGGGGTTTCACCATGTTGGCCAGGCTGGTCTCGAACTCCAGACCTCAAGCTATCTGCCCACCTCAGCCTCCCAAAGTGCTGGGATTACAGGTGTGAGCCACCACACCCAGTCAATTTCTTTTCTTTTTATATTTATTCTGGCATTACATTCCATTTTGACTTCTTTTTGAGATTTATTTTTCTGATCAGGATGGGCCTTGGGTCAAATTCTGGTTAAGGTGAAGTTTGGCCTCTACTCTCTCTTCTGGTTCCTCTCCTACTTCTTATGTGACAACTCATATTCCATAAAACTTCAGTTCATGGGCAGCAACAGCAGGTAGGGGAATCTGATTCATCAGTAAACTATGAGTCAGAGACCAGGCATGCTACAGAAATCTAGAATGCATAAAGACTGTCAGTCTACAGCCCTTCAAGCAATTAGGAACTAGGACTATAGGAGCTGAGTACAGAGAAGCAAAGGGTTAATAACCTGGAGTTTGCTAGGCAGTGAGAGAGGAGGGCTGAGCAGGCCAAGCAAGTACAGTTGGCTCTCCTTATCCTCCTCACTATCTGTAAATTGAAAATATTTGGGGAAAAAATTGCATCTGTACGTATAGGCTTTCTTATTTCATAAACAATAAAGTATAACAATGATTCACATAGCATTTACATTACATTAGGTATTATAAATAGAGATGATTTAAAGTATATGAGAGGATGTGCATAGGTTATATTGGTTTTATATAAGGAATTTGAACATCCTTGGATTTTGTTATCCCTAGGAGGTCCTGGAACCAATCCTCCACTGATAATGAGGGACAATATATATGGAACCTGCAGCAAGGAAAATGAAAAATGCTTTGCACCTTTAGTCACTCTTTGCCCCTCTTACTATGGTGAATTCTGCTGTAATGTGACATTAGCCTAGAGTAATTGCAACAGTTGGCTGGCCAACCAGCAAATAGGGGATGGGGTGTAATCACAGCTCTTTGGGCAGAAGGGTTTTCTTTACTTGAGTTGTTGAAGGGAAGGGGATCCAATTACATTACTTTGTAACAAAGAGGGGGCTTATTATAGCTCTCAAAAATACTATATTTTGAGGAGAGAATCAAAGCAACACTTCTCCAAGTATGTTCCATGTTCCAGATGAATAAAGGATTCTGTGATCAAACACTTTGGAAAATGCTGCATGGTCCTTTTACTAGAAACATTAACATATTAAAGGTCCTAAGAAGTTCTTGCGATAAGTTCATTTAATTGTATTTAATGTACTATTATGCTTAGTGCTTTTAGTATCCTGCTCAAGAAATCTTTGCATAACCCAAGATTGCTAGTTGTTTTTTTTTAAGGTTTCTGGTTCTACATTTAGAGATATGATCCGTGTCTATTTATCAATAGATCCGTGTCTATTTATCAGTAGATCCATGTCTATTTATCAACAGATCCATGTCTATTGCAGTTTTGTGTATAGTGAGAGAGGCATGAAATTTTTTCCCCCATAAGAAAATCCAGTTGCTGGCTGCACGCGGTGGCTTATGCCTGTAATCCCAGCACTTTGGGAGGTCGAGGCAGGCAAATCACTTGAGGTTAGGAATTGGAGACCAGCCTGGCCAACATGGTGAAACCCCATCTCTACTAAAAATACAAAAATTAGCCACATGTGGTGGCACTCACCTGTAATCCCAGCTACTCAGGAGGCTAAGGCAGGAGAATTGCTTGAATCTGGGAGGCAAAGGTTGCACTGAGCCGAGATGGCACCACTGGACTCCAGCCTGGGTGACAGAGCGAGACTTCATCTCAAAGAAAAAAAAAAAAAAAGAAAAAAAAAAGAAAATCCATTGTTTCAGCAACATGTTAAAGAAAACTACCCTTTTTTCATTGAACTGACTCACCACCCGATCAAACATCAATTGACCTTATATGCGTGAATCTATTTCTGGTTTCCCTGTTCTGTTCCACTGACAAATCTGCCCATCCTCAAGGCAATATCACACTGTCTTGATTATTGTTTCATAGTTAAGTGTTCAAGTCACATATTATAAGTCATTCACCTTTTTGTTACTTTTCAAGATTGTTTTAGCTATTCTGTATCTTTTGTATTTTCACAAAAAATTTAGAAATAGCTTGTCAATTTCGTCAATGCTGCCTGCTGAAATTTTGATTGGGATTGCATTAGATCTACAGACTGATTTAGGGAGAAATGGCACCTTAACAATTTATATCCATGATCATGGTATATATATTGCACTTTCTATTTCTGAGTTGTTAAATTTTTCTCGGCAATGTTTTACAGTCTTGAGTATAGAGGTGTTGTGCTCTTTTGAAAGATTTATTCCTGTGTGTTAGGTATTTTTTCTTATTTTCTTTCTTTCTTTTTGAGACAGGGTCTCACTCTGTCACCCAGACTGGAGTGCAGTGGCATGACCATAGCTCACTACAAACTCCACCTCCTGGGCTCAAGCGATCCTCTCACCTCACCCTCCTGAGTAGCTGAGACTACAGGTGTGTGCCTCTATGCCGGGCTAATTTTTGTATTTTTTGTAGACACAGTGTTTTGTCATGTTGCTTAGGATGGTCTTGAACTCCTGAGCTCAAGCAATCCATCTGCCTTAGCCTCCCAAAGTGCTGGGTTTACAGGCATGGGCCACCAAACCCAGCCTCTTTTTCTTTTTTTTTTTCATATTTTTAATTTTTTTTTAATGGATATGAGGTCTTGCTATGTTGCCCAGGCTGGTCTTTAACTCCTGGCCTCAAGTGATTCTCTGGGCTCAGCCTCTTAAAATATTGGGATTACAGGCGTGAGCCCACTGTGCCCAGCCAGATATTTTTAATGGTGATATTTTCACCTATTTTAGCTGTTAATCGTTTCTAGTATGATTTTTATGTTGACTCTAACCTGTGGCCTTAACTAAATTCATTAATTAGTTCAAGTCTTTTTTATAGATTGTATAAGGTTTTTTATGCATACGATCATGTCATCTGTTAATAATGACAGTTTTATTTCTTTTCTGCACTTTAGGTCTTTTAATTTCTTTTTCCTTTTTTGTTTGTGCCTTATCATACTAGCCCCATACTAAGTATCTAATATACATCATCTCATCTTTACAACAATCCAATGTTATTCCAATTTAACAAATAGGAAAATGTGGCTCAGAAAGGTTCAGTAACTTGTCCAGTCAAGATTGCACAGCTATTAGTAGATCTAGAATTCAAACCCAGGTAGTCTTATTCCACACCTGTATGTACGACTACTAGTCTAGCTTATAAATTTGGAAAACTCAAGGGCACAAGAACAAAAAATGTTATCAAATTAATAATAGGAAAAAAATTCCATTACTGGCAAAGAATATAAAGAGTTCACAGAAGAAAAAGGCATTTATTTTAAATATGAAAAGATGCTCAACCCCTCTCATAATGAAAGAAATACAAATTAAAACTATGATAAAATGGTATAGCTGCTATGGAAAACGTATGGTGGTTCCTCAAAAAATTAAAAACAGAATTACCATATGATCCAACAATCCCATTGCTGGGTATATAGCCAAAAGAACTGAAATCAGGATCTCAAAGAGATATCTGCACATCCATGTTCACAGAGGCCTTATTCGCAATAGCCAAGAGGTAGAAGCAACCCAAATATCTATTGATGAATGAATGGATAAACAGCACATGGCATATACATACAATGGGATATTGTTCACCTTACAAATGAAGGAAATCCTGCCATGTACTACATCATGGATAAATAAGCCTTGAGGACATTAGGCTAAGTGAAATAAGCCAGCCACAAACGGATAATTACTGTGTGATTCCACTTACATGAGATAGCTAGTAGTCATTCATTGAAACAGAAAGTAGAATGGTAGTTGCTAGCAGGAGGAGGAAGCGGAGAGTTGTTATTTAATGAGTATAGAATTTCAGTTTCACAAGACAGAAGTGTCCTGGAAATCTATTGCACAAGAATGTGAATATACTTAACACTACTGAACTGTACACTTAAAAATGGTTACTTATGTTATAGGATTTTTAACCACAATTAAAAATGAAAATTAGTTTTTAAAACTTCAACACAAATTTTATTGTAAATTCTAAAAAACAAACACTATGCCAAAACCATTATTTAACCTATCAAACTGGCAAAAATCCAAGTCTGATGACTCTGTTGGCAAGGATATGAGAAACAGTACTCTTATAATGGGGGGAGTACACATTGGTACAACCCCTAAAGAAGGCAGTTAGACAATATTTACGATACCTTTTGATCCAGTAATTCTACTTCGGGGAATTTAGTCATATGGATATACTGTATGCATGTATAAAATGATACATGTGCAAGGCTATGAACTTCAGCATTGTTTACAATAGGAAGACACTGGAAACAACCAAAATGTCTATCAATAGGTGACTGGTTATATAAATTATAGTACATCCGTACAATGGAATAGTAAGCAGCTATTTAAAAATGAGGACGCTCTCTATGTACTTACATGGAAAGAGATTCAACATATATTACAACTGAAACCATTTAGAACATTATGTATAATGTTATGTGTAAAAAGGAGGGAAATAAGAATATATTTATACTTTTATATTTCCTTACATATATATCAAGAAACTCTGGAAAGATACATGGAAAAATAATAGCCGTGGTTTGGTGACCCTGAACGGGAGCTGAATGGATGGAGCACTGGCTGGAGTGGGAAGACTTTTCAAAGTCGATATGTTTTCATCTTGGAAATGTGAATATATCATCTATTCAAAAAGTTCCTATGGTTGGAAATACATTTTAATGACACCAGTTGTCATACAACGATTTACCAAGTGTCTACTACATGTCAAGCAGGCACTGTCCTAGGCACTGACAATATGGCCCTGAACAAGACAAAGTTCTTACATTCTAGAGGGAAAGACCAAATATATATCCTACATACACAACACACACACACACACACACACAGGCATACATATATGTACACACATTTTTTAATTCATAAAATAAATACTGCCAGATGGCTAGATCAAGTGGGCTTCATCCCTGGGATGCAAGGCTGGTTCAACATATGCAAATCAATAAATGTAATCCAGCATATAAACAGAACCAAAGACAAAAACCACACGATTATCTCAATAGATGCAGAAAAGGCCTTTGACAAAATTCAACAACCCTTCATGCTAAAAACTCTCAATAAATTAGGTATTGATGGGACGTATCTCAAAATAATAAGAGCTATCTATGACAAACCCACAGCCAATATCATACTAAATGGGCAAAAACTGGAAGCATTCCCTTTGAAAACTGGCACAAGACAGGGATGCCCTCTCTCACCACTCCTATTCAACACAGTGCTGGAAGTTCTGGCCAGAGCAATCAGGCAGGAGAAGGAAATAAAGGGTATTCAATTAGGAAGAGAGGAAGTCAAATTGTCCCTGTTTGCAGATGACTTGATTGTATATCTAGAAAACCCCATCGTCTCAGCCCAAAATCTCCTTAAGCTGATTAGCAACTTCAGCAAAGTCTCAGGATACAAAATCAATGTACAAAAATCACAAGCACTCTTGTACACCAATCACAGACAAACAGAGAGCCAAATCATGAGTGAACTCCCATTCACAATTGCTTCAAAGAGAATAAAACACCTAGGAATCCAACTTACAAGGGATGTGAAGGACCTCTTCAAGAAGAACTACAAACCACTGCTCAATGAAATAAAAGAGGATACAAACAAATGGAAGAACATTCCATGCTCATGGGTCGAAAGAATCAATATCGTGAAAATGGCCATACTGCCCAAGGTAATTTATAGATTCAATGCCATCCCCATCAAGCTGCCAATGACTTTCTTCACAGAATTGGAAAAAACTACTTTAAAGTTCATATGGAACCAAAAAAGAGCCCGTATCGCCAAGTCAATCCTAAGCCAAAAGAACAAAGCTGGAGGCATCACGCTACCTGATTTCAAAGTATACTACAAGGCTACAGTAACCAAAACAGCATGGTACTGGTACCACAACAGAGACATAGATCAATGGAACAGAACAGAGCCCTCAGAAATGATGCCACATTTCTACAACTATCTGATCTTTGACAAACCTGACAAAAACAAGAAATGGGGAAAGGATTCCCTATTTAATAAATGGTGCTGGGAAAACTGGCTAGCCATATGTAGAAAGCTGAAACTGGATCCCTTCCTTACACCTTATACAAAAATTAATTCAAGATGGATTAAAGACTTAAATGTTAGACCTAAAACCATTAAAATCCTACAAGAAAACCTAGGCAATACCATTCAGGACACAGGTGTGGGCAAGGACTTCATGTCTAAAACACCAAAAGCAATGGCAACAAAAGCCAAAATTGACAAATGGGATCTCATTAAACTAAAGAGCTTCTGCACAGCAAAAGAAACTACCATCAGAGTGAACAGGCAACCTACAGAATGGGAGAAAATTTTTGCAACCTACTCATCTGACAAAGGGCTAATATCCAGAATCTACAATGAACTCAAACAAATTTACAAGAAAAAAACAAACAACCCCATCAAAAAGTGGGCAAAGGACACCAACAGACAATTCTCAAAAGAAGACATTTATGCAGCCAAAAAACACATGAAAAAATGCTCATCATCACTGGCCATCAGAGAAATGCAAATCAAAACCACAGTGAGATACCATCTCACACCAGTTAGAATGGCCATCATTAAAAAGTCAGGAAACAACAGGTGCTGGAGAGGATGTGGAGAAATAGGAACACTTTTACACTGTTGGTGGGACTGTAAACTAGTTCAACCATTGTGGAAGTCAGTGTGGCGATTCCTCAGGGATCTCGAACTAGAAATACCATTTGACCCAGCCATCCCATTACTGGGTATATACCCAAAGGACTATAAATCATGCTGCTATAAAGACACATGGACACGTATGTTTACTGCGGCACTATTCACAATAGCAAAAACTTGGAACCAACCCAAATGTCCAACAACGATAGACTGGATTAAGAAAATGTGGCACATCTTATACACCATGGAATACTATGCAGCCATAAAAAATGATGAGTTCGTGTCCTTTGTAGGGACAGGGATGAAACTGGAAAACATCATTCTCAGTAAACTATTGCAAGGACAAAAAACCAAACACCGCATGTTCTCACTCATAGGTGGGAATTGAACAATGAGAACTCATGGACACAGGAAGGGGAACATCACACTCCGGCGACTGTTGTGGGGTGGGGGGAGCCGGGAGGGACAGCATTAGGAGATATACCCAATGCTAAATGACGAGCTAATGGGTGCAGGAAATCAACATGGCACATGGATACATATGTAACAAACCTGCACATTGTGCACATGTACCCTAAAACCTAAAGTATAATAAAAAAAAAAATGTGGCACATCTACACCATGGAATACTATGCAGCCATAAAAAATGATGAGTTCATGTCCTTTGTAGGGACATGGATGAAACTGGAAAACATCATTCTCAGTAAACTATCGTAAGGACAAAAAACCAAACACTGCATGTTCTCACTCATAGGTGGGAATTGAACAATGAGAACTCATGGACACAGGAAGGGGAACATCACACTCCGGCGACTGTTGTGGGGTGGGGGGAGCCGGGAGGGACAGCATTAGGAGATATACCCAATGCTAAATGACGAGTTAATGGGTGCAGCAAAACAACATGGCACATGGATACATATGTAACAAACCTGCACATTGTGCACATGTACCCTAAAACCTAAAGTATAATAATAAAATAAATAAATAAATAAATAAAAGAAAAAATAAAAGAAAAAAAACAAGGCCAGGAACGGTGGTTCACGCCTGTAATCCCAGCACTTTGGGAGGTGGAGGCAGGCAGATCACCTGAGGTCAGGAGTTCGAGACCAGCCTGACCAACATGGATAAACCCCATCTCTACTAAAAATACAAAATTAGCTGGGCGTGGTGGCACATGCCTGCAATCCCAGCTATTGGGGAGGCTGAGGCAGGAGAATCGCTTGAACCTGGGAGGCAGAGGTTGCAATAAGCCAAGATCCCACCATTGCACTCCAGCCTGGGCAACAAGAGTGAAACTCCGTCTCAAAAAAAAAAAAAAGGTAAATTAGGTTAAAAGAAAAAGAAGTGTGTGGTGGAAGTGGAGTAGGGTGCCATTTTAGTTAGGGTAGTCAGGGAAGGCCTCTCTGAGGAGGAGCTATTTGAATAGAGACCCAAATGAAGGGTGGGAAGAAACAATGAGGGGGAAGAGCTTTCTAGGCAGCAGCTGCCCTAAGGCAAGGGCAGGTCTGATGTGTTCAAGAGAAAGCAAAACACCTTTGTAGCTAGAGCAACCTGAGTGAGAACAATGGCAGGCAATGATGTAAAACACATGCTTGAAAGCCAGATCCTGAGGGCTGCTTTGTAGGGCACGAGCAGTGGTCTGGATGGTATGGGCACCTACTGGAGGTTAAAAACATTTTTTTCAAAGGGACTTGTTACGATTCGGCTAGTACACACCTGTATGGCCTTCCAGGTTGTTAAAAGACTGAAATATTTCAAGTCCCATGAGAAAAATAGCTGCTTCCCTAGTAACAATGTCACCTGCCACACTGGCTTCTTTCCCAGGACACCCCCCAGCCCTCCACTCCTTCTCATCAACCAGCAAGTAAATGAGGAACTTGGCCCAGCAGAAGCTATTGACTTGGAGAAGTTAATCAGCTCAAGAGGCTAGAATCACGAGATTCAGAAAGCTAGAGGGTGAGTAAAGGTTTTCAGTTCATTGTAGCCCTACAGCCCTAGGACAACGCTTCCTGGATTCCCTCTCACCAAGATTCAGTTGGGGCCCAGCACCATCATCTGGGCTCCCGCTCAGTACAGCAGAAACAAGAAGCAGGATAGAGAAATAGACTGAGGTCTGAGATGAAGACAGAGGAAGGCGAAACCCAGTGAACGTCTATATAAATAATCTCTCTTCTGAGCACTCCTCCAGTGATTTGAAAGGCTACTGGCTAGGCTGGGCACGGTGACTCACGCCTGTAATCCCAGCACTTTGGGAGGCCGAGGCAGGTGGATCACGAGGTCAGGAGATCGAGACCATCCTGGCTAACACGGTGAAACCTTGTCTCTACTTAAAAAAAAAAAAAATTAGCCAGGCATGGTGGCGGGCACCTGTAATCCCAGCTACTTGGGAGGCTGAGGCAGGAGAATCACTTGAACCCGGGAGGCGGACCTTACAGTCAGCCAATATTGCACCACTGCACCCCAGCCTGGGCAACAGAGCAAGACTCCGCCTCAAAAAAAAATAAAATAAAATAAAGAAAGGCTACTAGTTAATTCGACCTTTTATATATTTATACAGTTAAAAGTCATAAAATTGTCATGTACCAGGTTTTTAAAAAATGCACTGTGGTAAAAGAAAAATAGAAAATACCAACCTTTCCAACACCACATGCGACCTTAACATTCTCATAGCTGCATTAATAAAGTCAATACGTTTGTGTAACAATGTGTAGTTCCTGGATCCTAATCTTAAGACAGAATTAGAACAGCTGAAACACAGCAACTCTAATTTCATATATGAAACTCATTTTATGCACCATAGTACTGTGAATTTAGTCTGAAAAATCCATACAGATGTCAAATCTTAAGAAAACGGATCTCTGAAGTTGCATGAAACGTCAGGCTGCTTGCTTCTTCTGTTTTACAAAGTTCTTCCTCTTTGAAAATACATTCTGCTGCTCTTAAATCTAGGATCCCAACATCTTGTTACAGGGTATTAAGTTCTACTTTATTCTCATTCTTTTAATTTCTTTGAACATCAAAACCTCCAATTTAATTATCTGAGAGACTGCTAAATATTTGCTAACATGCATCTGTAACTATGAACCTAAACCAGAGGAAAAGCAACTGGAAAGAACATGAGGATAAATCTAAGCACTGCTTAGAAACAATCTCTCGGCACTAGACACATACTCACTTTTATTTTCTAACTGTAAACACTCTCACTCAACATAAGACATTAGAAATCATTTCATGCACACAGGACCTGTTTTAGCGGCACACTTGCTGAAACACCTCACGGCTTTCTTTTCCATTAAAAAAAATAAAACTACCGCTGAGTGCTGAAACTTTCTTTCAGTAGTTCTAATCCATAAGATTTAGAGCCAGGTAGAAACTTGATTTAATCTTTGATGGAAATTATTCTTACAATCCTTTTTATATGAAAATGTCATAATAGTTTTTTTAAAAAAAACTACTTACACCAAGCTGAAGTCTGAACAGACAGCATGGAACTACCAGCAGCCGCCAGTTTCCTCACAGACTAAACTAAACTTTGCTCCCTTCCTGGCTGTTTCTGGATCAGGTTCACACTGATACACATTTACAGTGGCCTTGGAAGCTACCACCCAACAGAGCGAGGTGGGAGGGTTTGTTACTCTAACTCTTGTTTGATAACTGCTTATCAGCAACTTCTCAAAGGTCGACTTAAACGTGTTTATAGAGACAAATGTAAGGAAGATTATAAGAAAAGCCTGAAAAATCTTAGAATCTCTGACGGCTGGGCTTTGGTTTCTGAGGGGATTTCTTTCCCATATGTTCCTGGAAAAAAGAAAAAAGAAAAGGATAGTTCTCTGAGCTTCAAATATCTTGCTTTCCTCTCTTAAAACTGTCCCAGCCACCTGCAGTGGCTCTCACCTGTAATCCCAGCACTTTGAGAGGCCAAGGCGGGCAGATCGCCTGAGGTCAAGAGTTCAAGACCAGCCTGGCCAACGTGGTGAAACTCTGTTTCTACTGAAAATACAAAAATTAGCTGGGCGTGGTGGCGGGTGCCTGTAATCCCAGCTACTCGGGAGGCTGAGGCTCCTTTTTGAAACTCCATTTCAAAAAACAAAAAACAAAAAAACAACTTTCCCTTCCTCCTCAGAATCTATACATCGTACAATCATGGCAGAAAAGGGCCAGAAAGTTGTTTCTCCACTATAGTCCTCCCCCATCTCCATTCTCCCTGACTTTTTTACTAGTGAAAGAACAACTCAAAGTTCTTGGTGAACGTAGTACTTTCTGACATTCAAACCACCGGCTGATCTGATGTAAAGTGAGAACATGGATCCCAAATTCTATTCTTTGCAAGATAAAATATGATACTGCTTCATCTCTTGCCACATTCTAAGCTTCTTTCCCTTCTGAGCTACCATATTTCTTTATTTCCTTCCTTCCTTCCTTCCTTGCTTGCTTCCTTCTTTCCTTCCTTCCCTCCCTCCCTCCTTCTTCCTTCCTTCCTTCCTTCCTTCCTTCCTTCCTTCCTTCCTTCCTTCCAACCTTCCTTTTCTTTCTTTTTTCTGACAGAGTCTCACTCTGTTGTCCAGGCTAGAGCGCAGTGGCACGATCTCGGCTCACTACAACCTCTGCCTCCCAGGTTCAAGCAATTCTCCTGCCTCAGCCTCCTGAATACCTGAGGCTACAGATGCCTGCCACCGTGTCTGGCTAATTTTTGTACTTTTAGTAAAGACGGGGTTTCACCATGTTGACCAGGCTGGTCTCAAACTCCTGACCTCAGGTGATTCACCTGCCTTGGCCTCCCAAAGTGCTGGGATTACAGGTGTGAGCCACCGTGCCCAGCCTTGTAATTTCTACCATTAGCCTTTGAAGCAGCAACCATTTACTACGTACTTACTGCACTAACCACTTTATGAACATTATTTTATTCTCTCCCAGGCAATAAATTTGGGGATCATCTTCAATTCTTTTTAGTCTGACTCTCTGCATCCAATTTGACCCCTTCACTATCCTGGGGATCTTCTGCAACAAGCACCGTGATAGACAAAATAATGCACCCCTCAAAGATGTCCATGTCCTAATCCCAAGAACCTGTGAATATGTTACCTTCCATGGCAAAAGGGACTTTGCAGATGTGATTAACGTTTAAGGACTTTGAAATGGGGAGATTATCCGGAGGAGTCCAACGTAGTCACATGAGTCCTTGAAAAGCAGTGAACTTTTCCCCCCCAGCTGTGGTCAGGGAGATGTGATAGGAGGACTTGACTAGCTCTTGCTGGCTTCGAAGATGGAGGAAGGGGGACTCAGAGGACAGCAAGTGGCCTCTAGAAGCTGGGAATGGCAAGGAAACTGATTTTTCCCCAGAGCCTCCAGCCCTGATGACACCCTGGTTTAGCCTAGTGAGACCCACGTTGGTCTTTTGACCTACAGAACTGTAAGATAAACTTGTGTTGTTTTTCAACCACAAGGTTTTTGATAATTTGTTATGGGACAACAGAAAAATAATACAGGTACTTTAATTTCAAGCTCCCTTTAAAATATAATACTCAAGACTGAATAGAATACTCAAATGAAAACCAATGCAGAAAAAAAATTGTGGAACTATCAAATTCCTTAATCTGGATGCTTTACTTTTATAAATGCAAATCAAGATTATTTCAGATTTTTAAAGCATTATACTCTTAACCTAGTAACCTCCTAAGTCTTTGGCCCATGAGCTTCATTAAACCAAGTGCCTAGTTCTACCCTCATTTTTTTCTTTCCTGTGTTGGGATCAAACACACACAAGTTTCCTAAGTGTGAATCCTGGTTCTATCCCTAACTTGCTGAGTGGTTTTAGGTAATTTGCTTAACCTCTCTGGGTCTCAGCTGCCTCATCTGTAAAACGGGCACAATATTTCACCTACTTTTTAGGTAGGATGACGTGATGTAGCTCATACAAAGTACTTGGACCTGTGTCTGGAACATAGTAACTGCTGGGTAAATGTCAGCTGCTACTGTAAGGAGGGGCTTTCTTGTGGGAGCTGAGGAACAGGCTAAGATTCGTGTCTGGATCAACAGATAAGCTGCTCCGGGGCAGGGGTGGCCTGGAGAACAGGAGCCACCCCAGATTCTGATAAAATCCTGTGGGTGTGGTGGGGTTTGAGGCTTTTAAGTACATGTGGAAAGGGCTTGAGTTGATCCTAGTTGGAATTTATGGGTCTGAGCATCCCACTTTCCCCTGGAGTTGCAAAGTGAACACTTGCTACCTGCCAGGCACTGTGCTAGCAATGAATCCATCTGACAAGACTCCTATTCTCCCGGGACTGACCTTCCAGCAGGAGGGTGGAGAATAGACAAACCAGGAAATTTCATGGGGTGCCAAGTACTGTGATGATAAGAGAACAGGGTGACTGGGGAAAACTCAATATTCAGGACTCACTGAGAAGGAGGGATGTTTGAGCTGAAAGGAACATGAACTGAGGAGTGAGGGGAAGAAATAGTGTTTCAGGTGAAGGAATCAGGTGTGAAGCAAGTAGAAAGGAACAGTGTTTCAGCCAAAGGAACAGCCAATGTAAAGGCTCAGAAGGAAGAATGACCTTGGCTTGCTCAAGAACCAAGAGGAAGAAGGCCAGTGTGGCCAAAGCAGAGATGAAGGACCAAATGTGAGGCCCAAAAAAGTAGTCAGGGACCCTGTAACTGTGGGGAGAGGTTTGGATTTCATACACTGAGATGCCATGGGAGGGTTTTCAGCAGCCAAAGGACAGAATGTGATTGACAAGGGAACACTTGAACCTGACAGGAAGCTGGTCCTGCCCAAAGCCTCTGCTTCAAGTTCCAGAATCCCCTTCACAGCCAGTCTGATCCTATCTGGTCCTTCTTACCTTCTCAGCTTTTAACCACCCCTCTACCTCCCAAAACCAAATAGGCAGTTTTGAGGTGACCCTGAGCCAAGGTAGCAGTCTATGAGGAGGAGGGAGCAAGGGATGCAAAACGACACACATGACGGCTGCAAGTTCCTCTTTGTAGTAGGTTGAATGGGGGCCCCTCAGAAAGAACCCATGTCAAATCCCTGGAATCTATGAATGTGACTGTATTTGGAAAAGGAGGCTTTGCAGACGTGACTAAGGATCTCGAAATGAGATCATCCTGGATTATCTAAGTGGGCTCTAAATCCAGTGACCTGTCCTTGTGAGAGAACCCCCTCATTCTTTTCTCAATTAATTTTAGAGATGAAGCACAGGGCCCTACATACAACATTTTCACATTTCACATTTTGGTTTTAGCCCACTTTTCCAAACTATTAAGATCATTTTGAATCATGCCAGCTGTCCTCTGTCATGGTAAGTAACCTTTTCAGCCTAATTACACCTACTTAATGACCACGATTTCACCCAAATTATTAGTAAATAAACATTGAACAGTCGAGATTGAGAATAGAGTTCTGAAACATGTTATTAGAGACCTTTAGTTTGATATTGATCCATAAATCAATATTCTTTAGGTACACGTTTGATCAGCTACAAAACCACCTATTCTCATACAGCTTATATTTTTGCAGTTCCTCAAACATATCAGAGAACAAAATATCTTATAAGTAAAGACATGTCCATAGCATCCCAATCTTGTCAAACTCTAATGGAAATGAAGATGTAGTTTGAGCAGTTTTTGTGCTGGCTCTTAGTGATTATCATTTTTTTAAAAGAGTTTACAAACTATGAGTTAATTATTTTTTCTAGAACTCTCCCTGAGGTTAAAAGGAAGTTTACACAAATGGAGGAAATGACATGAATCTCTGTCTCAAAATAGGAGATATAAGTGGAGGAGAAAAGTAGGGGAACATTAGAAAAGAAAGCATGGCGGAAGGGGTGAGCCCAGTGTGCCCCTGGGAGAAGGAAGAAAGCAGGCTGGTCATAGCAGGGGTGGTTGTTGAAAAGTACTGGGAAATCGGAGTTGAAACATAGAATGTAAAGTCTAGAAAAAGGGACTAGGATTTAAACTTAAAATATCAGAAAATGGGAGGAATTGAAAGATTTTAAAGCAAGAAAATAAAATAATAAAGGTGCTTTAATAAACAACCTAATTGAAAAGTGGGCAAAGTATATGAACAGTTCACAGAAGAAATATAAATGGCTCTTAAATATATAAAAAGACAACCTCACTCATTATAAGAGAAATCAAAATTAAAAATACAATGACGTCATCTTACTCTATATTTTCACCTACCAAATTGGCAAAGTTAAACAAGTTTCGTAAGACACAATGTTGATGGGGTTATGGGAAAATAATGGAGGATAAATTGATAGAACCTCTCTGAAGAGTAAATTGGCAATCAAATTATGAACACATACACTTTCACCCAGCAATAACTAAAAACATACTTACACATGTAAACTGACACGTACATGAATATTAACTGCAACATTGTTTGCAAAAGAAAAAGATGGAAATCAGGAAGGAACTGGTAAATTAAATTATAGTACAGATATCTAATAGGATACTGGAATTTAAAACTTAGGTGACTTTGGCTGGGCACGGTGGCTCACGCCTGGAATCGCAGCACTTTGGAGGCCGAGGCAGGCGGATCACCTGAGGTTGGGAGTTCGAGACCAGCCTGACCTACATTGAAAAACCCCATCTTTACTAAAAATACAAAATTAGCCGGGCATGGAGGCGCATGCCTGTAATCCCAGCTACTCGGGAGGCTGAGGCAGAATTGCTTGAACCTGGGAGGCGGAGGTTGCAGTGAGCCAAGATGGCGCTGCCATTGCACTCCAGCCTGGGCAACAAGAACAAAACTCCGTCTCAAAAAAAAAAAAAAGGTATGCCAAATGTAATATGGTACGCTGGATTAGATCCTGGAATAGAAAAACTATAGTCATGGAAAAACTGGTGAAAACCAAATAAAGTCTGGCTTCTAGTTATTAGTCATGTACCAATGTTAATTTCTTAATTTTGATAAATGAGCCATAGTTATGTAAGATGTTAACATCAGGAGAAGGTGGGTAAAGGTTCTACAAGAACTTTCTGTACTATCTTAGCAGATTTTCTGTACATCTCAAATTATTCCAAAAACCAAAAGTTTATTAAAACAATAGATAGACTTCTTTCCCAATAAAGACATTTTAAAACTTATTAGAGCAGCTATGTGAAAATGGCGTGGAGAAAGGAGAAGTTAGAACTAAAAAGGTCAGATGGCAACTGTGGGAGTAATCTTGGCATGAAGTGATGAGGGCCTACATTAGGGTAAAGGTTATGAAATTACAGTGAAAATAATTCATCAAACATAAAATGTATTTCAAAAGAAAAAATAAAAAATACTTGCAATATCAAAGAGAGATCAGAACAGTGACACCAGTGACAAAAGATGGAAATTAGATGAAGGGAATGAGATTCATTTAACTCATTCCTTCAATAAATATTTGTTAGTACCTACTATGCAAGGCACTGTGCAAGGCGCTGGGGATGTGAGAGTGAGTTTATAAAGGCAAAGTGTGAAGTGACTCTAAAATGTCCTAGTTGAATTGTCCAAAAGGCATCTGGATACACAGTATGAGAGAACAGAACTGAGATAACTGAGAGAGATTATACAGAGTGAGGAAGGAGCGGCCAAAACTGAGCTGTGAAATATAAACACAGCATAATACCAGAGAAGCATGGAAAACAGAGAAGGGATGGACAGAGGATTTTGAAAAGGAGCAGGATGGTGTAATTTCCTGGAAACCAAGACAAAAGAAAGATCTAGGAAAAAGGGTTCCATCAAATGCACTGTCTAAGAAACAAAGATATACAAAAGATGACAAGATGATTACAAAAAGAGAGAGAGATCATTGATGGCCAAAGTCATCCAAGAAACTTCTTTCACTTTCAGTAAAGCCTAAATGGAACCCAGATTACAGAAGTCAACATTTTCCTAGAAGAAAGCCCTTCTGATTTAAAGGCCTTTGGAAAATAGAATTCCACTTAACATGCTCCTCAAACTGGGGCATATGAAGCCGCAGAACAGATCTTTGTAGTATCAACTTTATATAGGGGAAAATATATTGAAACAGAAAGAAAAATGCAAATTTTTCATGAACTTTTAAAGACAAATCCTGACATTTCAAGCACAGAATGTCCTTATAGGAGGTCATCTTCCTATTTCTAGGGCTACAAATTGACTTACCATTTCCGTAAGGGGATACTTGGGTAGAAATTAAAGAAGCACTTATATAATAGCCAGCTATATGGAAATGTGTACTTGCTATTAAAAATCAGTTACGGCTGGGCATGGTGGCTCACGCCTATAATCCCAGCACTTTGGGAGGCTGAGGCGGATGGATCACCTGAGGTCAAGAGTTCGCGACCAGCCTAGACAATCATGGCCAACATGGTGAAACCTCGTCTCTACTAAAAGTACAAAAATTAGCCAGGCATGGTGGCGCATGCCTGTAATCCCAGCTACTCAGGAGGCTGAGGCAGGAGAATTGCTTGAACCCAGGAGGCAGAGATTGCAGTGAGCCGAGATTGTGCCACTGCACTCCAGCCTTGGCAACACAGTGAGACTCCATCTCAAACAAACAAACAAACAACAAAAAACTCGGTTACTTATAATAAAAAAATAAGAATATGGCCACACATGGCAAATCACAATAAATACTTTGTATTCAAAGGAGAAAAATAATGAAAAAATCTTGAATGTATCACTCATATTTACCACTATTTTGCTATTGAGTCTCATTTATTATGTATCCTGTATGTCTGTAGCTAGAGCTTAGCTACATGCTTAGAGTGAAGTTACAGTACTGACTATATCCAGATGCTTAATCAATGCTATTTGATACTGTTAAATATGCATTGAGCCTCGGTCAATACTATACACATATATACATATGTATAACATGAGTGCATGGTATGTGCATATCTGTGTGTGCATATATATAATATACACACATGTGTATATGTGTGTGCAAGTATATATATTATATATACACACGTATACATACGTGTGTGTATATATGCACGCACGCACACACATGCACTACTGTCACATACTATAGGTGTTAATTCAAGAATTGGTACTATGCTTCCAATCCTAATTTATATAAAAACAGCTGAAACCCTGACTTATGTGTAGTGCACAGTATACCAGTAAAATGGAAATGCAGTTTTAATCTGTAATTCTCTGCCAAATAAATTAAAATACAAATTTGGCATTAGATTTTCATAAACCAGGGTAAGCATGAGTTTGAAATCTTTGCTCTCATATTTTCCATCTGATTTTAAATATCCTCAGCCTGCAAGCCAGAGGTAATACTCCCACCAAGTAAAAATTTCTTTTAAATTTGTATATGAGCAAGCCATTAGAATGGTAACTGTGGAGGTAATGTCCAGAAGCTTCTTGAAAATGCCATGGGAAACCTATGTCAGGTTGTAATTTTTCTAAAATCAATCATCTAGTCTGATGTCATTTGAATGGAGAAATTAATATTATCATTTATTAACTTAATGTAATTCTGATTGAGATCTCTACTGTTTAAAAGAAAACCAATTTTAAGAGTAGTCAAGATACACTAGCTCTTTTCTTAAGGTTTGCCTTTCTACACTAAAAGTCACTTAGGTCAGGCACAGTGGCTCATGCCTGTAATCCTTACATTTTGGGAGGCTGAGGTGGGCGGATCACCTGAGGTCAGGAGTTTGAGACCAGCCTGGCCAACATGGTGAGACCTTATCTCTACTAAAAATACAAAAATTAGCTGGGCGTGGTGGTGGGCGCCTGTAATCCCAGCTACTCGGGAGGCTGGGGCAGGAGAATTGCTTGAATCTGGGAGGTGGAGGTTGCAGTGAGCCGAGATCGCGCCACACCACTCCAGCCTGGGTGACAGAGTGAGACTCCCTCTCAAAAAAAAAAAAAGTTACCTACATAGCAAATAGTTTTCATGACTCCATCTTGTATACATTATCTGAAAACAGTCCCTGAGGCTAAGAAACAAAAAGCCAATGCAATACCCAACTTGGAAGACAGAATTACAGCTCTCATAAGTAATTCATTTCGCTTAAGCTGTGGCTTTCACAATTAATAACAACTACGGGGCATGTTGTCACTTTTTAACATTGCCTACTACCTACAACTCTCTGCTGTCACACTGTCAAAGAATTTTGACATTATCATGTTTCGAGAAAGCAAATTTGAATTGATATCCTAGGGAATAATTATTTCCTTTCCTACTTAACCTTCATAATTAGGAGGTTGGTAGAATTCTCAAATCTTTTTGATTTAAATATATTTAGAGAATGTGAATTGATACAAACACTTTAGATGTCGGTTAAGTGAAATAATTAATACCACCATGAATTTGGTATCTAGTCTAGAAGGATTGAAGAAGCATTCACCTATAACCAGCAATTCTACTCCCAGGCACACAAACTAGTAGAGCTTCCCAACTGGTGTGCCAAGGCACCCTAGTACGCAATGAACGGGTGACAGGTGTGCCCAGATATGGAACTCAGCTCTCTACTTAAGCACAAGCCCCCAGGCCAGGACATAGCTTTACTTCTTTAACCTAGTGTATTGCACACATATCATCTATCATTTTCTATGTGTGCCGTGACACAAAAAAGTTAGGGAACATTGATGGAGAAATGATTGCATATATGTGGTAGATACAAACACAGGAATATGTGTATACTTAGGTGCAATGTTTGTAATAACTAACAACTGAAACATCACAAGGTTCATCAATCAATTCATCTGCTAAGAAATTCTGTAATACTCATACAATGCTATATTATACAGCAGTGAAAACTAATGAGGAATGCTATAAGCATCGACATGGATAAATCTAAGAATATAATGTAGATTTTTTTTTAAAAGGCATCTCCCAGAAAAAGACATATAATAGGATTTCATTTTTATAAAGTTCAAAAACATGAAAAACTAATCAATATACTTAGAAATGTTTAGGGATATATAGAAATGTGATAAAACCACTGAGAACAGCAAGAGAATTAACAACACAAAATTTAAAACTCTGGTTACTTCTCAGGGTACAAGAAAAGTATAGAATCAGGAATGAGCCCACAGGAGACACTAGAAGTATTGGTAATATTGCTTTCTTAAACTGGGCTGTAGGTACACAAATGTTCTCTGTATAGTTATTCCATAAGCCTTACAGATTTTTATAAATATTTTGTATCTACTCAACATTTAATAAACATTTTTTAAAAGCTCTATTTTGTCCAAAGTAGATAATGAATGTATCTGCCATCTCTGCAGCAGTATGAGTCTGTGGAACAGGAGGGACTGAAAGCATAAATTATATAGAAACTTTCACAGAAGCCCCTACAGACTCACACAACTCCAACAAAAAAGATTTGAAAGCTACCAACATAATTAAAATTAAAACTAAATTCAATGTGCTATCATTTTATGAGGCACCATATGTAAGAATTTTAACATTAAATGAAATAGAATTTCAAGATTCAGGACTGAATAAACTGCTAGCCTAGGGATGAATAACTGCTCTTGCTATTTTCTAAACAGTCAACATTTCATTGTGTATCTAGACCTCACAAAAGACATTTACAGAATGACAATACTTTAATTCATCATGTATATCCAGCAGTGTTTGCTTAGTCAAATGACTGTCTGTCAGGCAGGTTTATAAAGCTTCAAGAGCAAGAACTTGGTATGTTTCAACTGATATAACTACCAAGGATAACATACCACAGACGTTTTAAGAATTCCTTCCTGCCTGTACTCTGTCTCTTGTATTTTGTGGGCTACACAATGGGAAGCCATTTTTTTTTTTTAAAGCATTGGATATTTTGCCAACCCAGAAGAGATATAATAAACCACAGAGGTATAAACTTCTAAATTAATTAAATTTATTATTTGTGATTTGAAATATTTAAAAATCCAGTTTGAACTTTCGCTTTAATATTAAAAAAAATTAAACAAAAAGAACCACTTAAAAGCAGATAGGTTAATGTTTACACAAAGGCAATTTTTTTCCTTTGCTTTTTTTTTTTCTTTAAAGTTTTAATGGGTGAATGACCTTGCTGGAATTCCCCTGTCAGTTCTGGAGTATCTATTTGGAACTTTCAAATAGAAACTACTTTCATATGTGGCATTAGAATGGTATGCCAAGTAGTATCTGTCTCAATACCTTGAACTTGAATGTTACACCACAGATGAATCAATAAACTTTACACAAAATGAAAGGTTTCCCTTCCCCACTTAGGCCATTTAAGAAGAGATCAAGTTTAAATATATTTGACATTATCAAGATGTAGGGTCAATTATACATAGAAAACTTCACACATTTACCCACTTCCAGAAATTTACTCTTGATATGGCTTCAAGCTATTCAAAGACAGGTCTATTTTCAAGTCTGTCAGACATTTAATATATCATGCTAAAGTTAGAATCTGAGTCCATACGTAATTCCTGTGACCTTAGTATAACTACCTAAAAGTCTAGATAATATAAAGCATTTATCATTTTTGTTTTACTTTAGAATTTCTAAAATACCTATTTTCGCTGACAGAAATTACTTCAGATTAACTATGAAAAGGCTTCAGGAAACCTTTCCTTTCCAGTATGAGCCAAGTATGAAACTAACCCTAAACCACTGAAGATCATTCTAGTCATAGGCAACAGTAAGGACAATTTAGAGCAGAAACAAAATATTTCCCTGATCTAGCCACACCTCTAGTTTCACCCTTGGCACTTCTCTCCCCCATTTTCAGAAGGTGAAAGAAAAATAAAGATTGCCCTGGAATTTTAGCCTAGTCATCTATCTTCCTCTCCAAAGCTGTTTTCAGGGCTGAAAAAACGTAACTCAGATTTCATAATCTGAGTTTCTACAGAACATATTGGTGTTTCAGAAGTTGACATGAAGGGCACACAAGAGTGAATGGAGAAAGAGTGGAGTATTGGGGAAATCCGACAAAGGAAGCACTGCTTTTTAATATTTTTCCTGGAATATTTCAATACGCTATTTTATAACAGTGGCTGGAATATTTTCAATATTACAAGTCTTTTAACAAGAATGTTTAAACTATTAACATGACATCATAATAATTATAGGATCAAATTAAAAACCCAGTCATCGTCCTTCCTGCCTAAGCTCACAATGTTTCCTATCCCTACTGTCTCCAATTTAGGATGGGATACTAACGCCACATATAACCTCAATCTTGATTTTTAAAATAAAACTGGAATTAAATTGTTGTGGTTGGGGACAGAGGGAGAGAAAAGACTAGATAATCAAATTGCTTTTTCCCAAGGACTTCTCTCTTCCATTTCTACCCCCCTACTCCCATCTAGTCAGCAAAACAAAAAAACTGTTTTTTTCTTTTTTGAGACAGGTCTGTCACCCAGGCTAGAGTGCAATGGTGTGATCTTGGCTCACTGCAACCTCCACCTCCTGGGCTTAAGTGAACCTCCTGCCTCAGCCTCCCAAGTAGCTGGGACTATAGGCATGTGCCACCACACCCAGCTAATTTTTGTATTTTTTGTAGAGACAGGGTTTCGCCATGTTGCCCCGGCTGGTCTTGAACTCCTGGGCTCAAGTGACTCGCACACCTTGGCCTTCCAAAATGTTGCGATTAATGGTGTGAGCCACCCCACCTAGCCAAAAAAAGAACTTTTGATGATGCTATTTTGGATATTAATAAAATATTTAACATAAAGAATTAGTAACTATTTCTTAACCTTTACTTTCCCAAACACTTTCTTTAAAAGTTATTGCAATATAGAGAGATGTCTGAAAGGATATTAATAAAAATGTTGGCATCCCAGGAGGTGGGGAGTGGAATTTCAAGAACATCTCTTCTTTTATTTTTTACATATTTTAGCTCAAATATATTTGTAACCAAAAAATCCCAATAAAATAATTTTTTGTCAATGCAAAGGTTTTTATGTGAAGTTATCTATCAAACAGTAAACTCTCAAATGCAAAATCAAGAAGCACTTTGCCCTGTAAGATACAATTTCACTTTTATAAGTAAGCAAAAATATATTGCCTTTCTGTTCAGGGCTTTCTCTAATTGATCTTCTACATCCTAATGACTCACAAATTAATATCTTCTATTCAGAACTACTCTCTTTCTCACTTTTCTGTGGTTAGTTTTGATGTATCTTAACCAAAAATATTAATATAATAAGAGCAATATATATTAATCCACTGTTCTGAACACTTGATAATTTAATCCTCACAAACCTGTGAGATATTTCTAGTTAAAAGATACACTGTCATCCTCATTGTACAGATTAGGTCCCTGGAAGTAAAGGTGGTTAATATCCCATTTGCAATAGGGTACACTAACAAAATTTGTTAAGTGTTATAGTGAAACAATTTGCTTGTTTTGGATTTCTTTGGAAGGCATTCCCAAAGGAATGATACTTGGAGGAAAGGGATATTTGATTTTGTTATTTTCATTATGTATTTCCATATTTTTTCCCATGATTTTTCTAATGCAGTGGTTCTCAATTAATGGTCGCTGGACCAGCAGTATCAGCATCACCTGGAAGCTTCTTAGAAATGCAAATTCTCAGACCCCAACCAGACCTACTGAATCAGAAACTCTAGGGTAGAACTCAGCAGTCTGTTTTTGTTAAGACATACACACATACATTTTCTCCCCTTTTTGTTAAGTTACTCCTCTGGGGTGGTTCTGATGCATACTAAAGTTTGAGGGCCATTGTTCTATGTGTAATATATTTATAGTTTTTTTTTTTTTTTTTTTTGAGATGGAGTCTTGCTCTGTCACCCAGGCTAGAGTGCAGTGGTGTGATCTCAGCTCACTGCAACCTCCACCTCCCAGGTTCAAGCGATTCTCCTGCCTCAGCCTCACGATTAGTTGGGATTACAAGTGCATGCCACCACACCTGGCTAATTTTTTTGTATTCTTAGAGACTGGGTTTCACCTTGTTGGTCAGGCTGGTCTCGAACTCCTGACTTCATGATGCGCCTGCCTCACTCTCCCAAAGTGCTGGGATTACAGGCACGAGCCACCGCGCCCGGCCAACATGTATCAGTTATTTTTAAAAAATTGTGGCCAGGTGTGGTGGTTCATACTTGTAATCCAAGCGCCATGGGAGGCCGAGGTGGGAGGATCTCTTGAGGCCAGGAATTTGACACCAGCCTGGCCAACATGGTGAAACCTCGTCTCTACTAAAAATACAAAAATTAGCTGGGCATCGTGGTGCATGCCTGTAATCCCAGCTCCTCAGGAGGCTGAGGCGGGAGAATTGCTTGAACCCAGGAGGTGGAGGTTGCAGTGAGCCGAGATCACACCACTGCATTCCAGCCTGGGCGAGAACGACTCCACGTCTCAAAAAAGAAAAGAAAAAAAAGAAACGAGATCCCACTCTGTCACCCAAGCTGGAGTGCAGTGCTGCAATCATGTTAATAGCTCATTGTAACCTAGAACTTCAGGGCTCAGGTGACCCTCCTGCCTCAAGTGATCCTCCTGCCTCAGCCTCCCAAGTAGCTAGGACTACAGGTACACACCACCACATCCAGCTAATTTTTAAACATGTTTTTAGAGATGGGGTCTCATCTTCTTGCCCAGGCTGGTCTCAAATTCCTGGCCTCAAGAGATCCTCCCACCTCGGCCTCCCATGGCGCTTGGATTACAAGTATGAACCACCACACCTGGCCACAATTTTTTAAAAATAACTGATACATGTTGGCCGGGCGCGGTGGCTCGTGCCTGTAATCCCAGCACTTTGGGAGAGTGAGGCAGGCGCATCATGAAGTCAGGAGTTCGAGACCAGCCTGGGCAAGAAGATGAGACCCCATCTCTAAAAACATGTTTAAAAATTAGCTGGATGTGGTGGTGTGTACCTGTAGTCCTAGCTACTTGGGAGGCTGAGGCAGGAGGATCACTTGAGGCAGGAGGGTCACCTGAGCCCTGAAGTTCTAGGTTACAATGAGCTATTAACATGATTGCAGCACTGCACTCCAGCTTGGGTGACAGAGTGGGATCTCGTTTCTTTTTTTTTCTTTTCTTTTTTGAGACGTGGAGTCGTTCTCGCCCAGGCTGGAATGCAGTGGTGTGATCTCGGCTCACTGCAACCTCCACCTCCTGGGTTCAAGCAATTCTCCCGCCTCAGCCTCCTGAGGAGCTGGGATTACAGGCATGCACCACGATGCCCAGCTAATTTTTGTATTTTTAGTAGAGACGAGGTTTCACCATGTTGGCCAGGCTGGTGTCAAACTTCTGACCTCAAGTGATCCACCCACCTCGGCCTCCCAAAGTGCTAGGATTACAGGTGTGAGCCACTGACCCCAGTCAGAATGAGAACTTGTTTCTAAATAAAACAAATAAATTCTCATTTAGCCACATATTTCATGTATTGAGGTATAATCAATTTTTTTTTTTACCACTTTTATTCCATGTCTTACAAAGGAGCACTCACTTGCATTTATTCCACATTTATTAAGCACCTTCTATGTGCCAAAGAATGACTGCTTGAATAACCAATAGCCTAGGAAGACAGGCAGAAATGTAGTATTCACAACGTCAGCTGGTAATACAGCAACAGAAGTGCACAGCGTGCAGAGGAGGAGCAAATTGCAGTAGGTCAAGGACTGAATCTGGATCTCTTAGAAAATCTTGCGCTCCACTTCTGAGAAACATTGTTTCCTAGCAACACATTCTGCTGCCCTAAACCCAGGGATCCATGCCCAAAACAGAGGCATTGCCAGAGCAGCATTCCCCATCAGATAGGGATTAACAAATTCAGTAAGGTCATTCCTCCTTGGTTAGAGTGCAGAGGGCATGAGAGACAAGTAGAGAAGGTAGCCAGTCTCTGGGTTACCAAAGGGTCCGAAGAGCTTCCCAATTCTAATCTATTGTTAACTTCACAATAATTCACCTTTTTTTTTTTTTTTTACCACTACTTCATATTTTTCATGTCTGTATCAGATATTTTCCAAAATTTTTACTTTTCAAACTTGGAAAGGAAACTGTACTTTTCAAAGTTCATATTCTCCTCCCTAATACTTTAATCACTATTCTGAATTTGGTGTTTACCTCTCCAAATAAAAATTGTACTATTGGCAGCGTGGAGTGGCTCATGCCTGTAATCCCAGCACTTTGGGAGGCCGAGGCGGGCGGATCATGAGGTCAAGACATCGAGACCATCCTGGCTAACACGGTGAAACTCCGTCTCTGCTAAAAATACAAAAAATTAGCTGGGCGTGGTGGTGGGCACCTGTAGTCCCAGCTACTCAGGAGGCTGAGGCAGGAGAATCGCTTGAACCCAGGAGGCAAAGGTTGCAGTGAGCCGAGATCACGCCACTGCACTCCAGCCTGGATGAAAGCGTGAGACTCCATTTCAAAAAAAAAAAATTTGTACTATTGTTCATTTTTGTGAAAATATGAAATGCTTCTGAAATTTGTTTTATTCTACATTTTCCTTTTTTTTTTTTTTTTTTTTAGATGGAGTCTCACTCTGTCTCTCAGGCTGGAGTGTGAAGGTGCGATCTCAGCTCACTGCAACCTCCACCTCCTGGGTTGAAGTGATTCTCCTGCCTCAGCCTCCTGAGAGCTCAAACTACAGGCACACACCACCACGCCTGGCTAATTTTTGTATTTTTAGTAGAGACAGGCTTTTGCCATGTTGACTAGGCTGGTCTTGAACTTCTGGACTCAGATGATCTGCCTGCCTTAGCTATTTTTCTAATTTTCTACTTATTATTTTTATTATGAAATTCAGAAAGTATGTCCGTATGTACTGTTAGAATTTTATATTCATCTAACATACTTTCAAATTTACTTTTTCTCAGTGGCTATCAACAGGGGATAGGCCTTCTAATAATCGGGCTGCTTTATAAACTGTCAGGCATTTTCATTAGAGAACTTTATTATCTATTTCTACTTTATTCAAAATATCATCTCACACTGACAGTTTGCATAGAATTATGTAATCTATTTGCATCAAGATGCTTTTGATTTCAGCATAGTATATCTCCACAATTGATATCTCATACATAATTACTTGATAAACGTTAATTTGTTTAGAAGTGCCCTGATTGCATTTAATCCCCTTCCTAGGGCAGCACAAAGTGGGAAATCTCTGCATTGTATAACCCCAAATAATTCTTCACTGGATAACTCTCTGCCAAGATAATATGAATCCTTCCTGCCCCTCAAAACATTAAAACCCCCAAAAGAATCCTGCTGAGAGAGCCAGAGGGGTAATCCCCAATTTCTGTCCAAGCATCTCTCTGCATGACCCTTGAAACACACATGCATGGATAGACTCATAACAGCACAGCCAAAGAAACAAAATTGGAACTGATACCTGAGCTTCTGTCTTCTGCCTGCATCTTGGAGAGTGAAAAGCAGCAGTAATTCTGGAGGGTCATGTGGCCTGACTGGAGGAGGTAGCTATACAAGTAAATACTTCCTCTCCTTGGCTTGCAGCCTGGGCAAAGGTTAGTCAGTTTTCAGCATACCCAGTAGAAGAAGGAGTTCCTCTTCATGCGGAAAAATGGAATTCAAAAATCCCACTGTTTCCCCAGCTTCCTGAAATCACTCATGATACCAAAGACATAGTGGCTATTTACCCAATGCCTTTCTAAATCACATTTAGGCTCTTACAAGGCCAATAAGTTTCACAACTTATATTCAACGTGATTTTTGAGACTGATTTATGTTGATACATGAAGCTCTATAATTCATTGTTAAATTTTATTCCAATGAATGTATAGTCCAGCAAAGCTCATTCATTCACTTTCCTATTGATGACTGTGTAGGCTGTTTCCTTTTTTTTTTCTTTTAAAACAGTAATGCAATGAATATTTTTGTAGATCACTTGGGTAAGCATGAAAGACTACCATATTTTCTAAAACATGTGCCTAAGTATCTGCCCACTTGACTTTCAACCAAAAATGTAGAAGTTCTTTCAAAATAGCCAAATGAGAAGGAGAGGGGAGTCTAGACAATAACTAAATGTCTACATACAAATTTGGGGGACTCTGAGACATCAGGGAACCTTGATGAGCCTGAGGACCTCCCCAGGCTGCCAAGAAAATAAGTAAAGGTGATTCTGGGTTGGGGCTCATGGTAGACACGTGAGATTGCAGGATGATATGGTTTAGCTGGGTCTCCACTCAAATCTCAACTTCAATTGTATCTCCCAGAATTCCCACACATTATGGGAGGGACCCAGGGGGAGGTAATTGAATCATGGGGCTGGTCTTTCCCATGCTATTCTCATGATAGTGAATAAGTCTTATGAGATCTGATGGGTTTATCAGGGGTTTTCACTTTTGCTTCTTCCTCATTTTCTCTTGCCGCCACCATGTAAGAAGTGCCTTTTGCCTCCCACCATGATTCTGAGGCCTCCCCAGCCATGTGGAACTGTAAGTCCAATTAAACCTCTTTTTCTTCCCAGTCTTAGGTATGTCTTTATTAGCAGCATGAAAATGAAGTAATACACAGGATTAACAAAGAAAGGAGGAAACAAAGGCTACTATGACTTGGAGTAGGAATATTCCTAGGAAACTCATTCTATAATAAAAGAAAATCAATGTACCACTTGTTGAGTGCTTTAGAGACATATGACTTAGAGAAACACAAAACAGTTTAATTCAAAGCGACTTCTGACTCAACTCCTGCAAAGTTGTCTTAAGTTCCACCATAGAGCCTAGATGTATTCTGGAATGTGAGTACAACCTTTGCTTATCACTGCGAATATTGAAAGCAGAAAACAGCAAGAACAGAGAAGCACTAAGGAATACAGAAATGAACAAAGAAAAATAATGATAGCATAGTGGCAAGTATTGACTCCTCTGCCTATCACAGGAATAAATGGGTAGTTGAAGAGTTATATCATGTTATTTTTATTTCTTTCTCATATCTCTTTTTTTCCCTTTCCATATCATTGTTTTTTTTCTCTTTGTGCTTCAGTTTGAATAACTTCTATGGATCTACCTTCAAATTTATTTATTCATTCCTCACCTCTTTCCAGTCTGTTGAAAAGCCTGTCAAAAGAGTTCTTCATCCCAGATATCATGTCTTTTTTTGTTTTAGTGTGTCCATATGATTCTTTTTAGAGTTTACATTTCTCTGCTGAAATTCCCCAACTGTTCATGTATGAGGTCTACTTTTTCTACTTGTTCCTGTAATATATCAATCATAATTAAAGTCCTCATCTGGTAGTTCTAACATCTGAGTCATCTCTGGGTCTGGGTCTGTTGATTGCTTTATCTCTTGAAAATGGTTGTTTTTTTTTTTTTCACATATTTCATAATTTTTTATAGAATTCCAAATATTGTCCATAGAATAACAGTATAAACTGAAGGAAAGAATAGTTATTCCTGGAAATGGAGATGCCTATTCTGTCAGGCAACCAGGTAAACAAATTCCAAAGAGAGAGAATCTACTCAGTGGTTGAGGTGTTGTTTCCCTGTTGCTGTAGTTACCTTCTGTGCACCTTCCTCTAGCAGTGGGCAGCTACTATCTTGTGCTTCATGTGGAGTCTACAGCGTTCAAAGGATTTTACTCAGTGTTCCTGCTCCAACCTCAGATTTCAGCAGTCACTGCATATCTGTGCCATAGAGGGGGGTTCTCTCTTTCCATCCTTGTCCCTCCCTCAGCAGTAGGCTACAGCTGTTTTTAACTCCACTCTATTAAGAGAACTCATTGTTCTCTTGATATCTCAATGTTAGCTAGGCCCTGTGCACCTAGGCCTTGGGTATGCGGCTTTCTGTGCCCCTACCCCAACCTCTTGGCAATGAAATTTTGCCTTATATCTGTGGAGGAACACCGTAAAAACAAAACAAAACAAAAACCCTCCAGTATCCCACGGATTACACTAAATACAAAATAGTAGCAGCTACTGCTGGAGAATGTTCTGTGCCTTCCCTAAGGGCAGGCAGTTTTTGCTTCTACCCTGCCCCCATAATCAGTGAATCTTCGCCTGGGCTGAGGATAAAAGGGTTTCCTTTCACTTAAAGTTTTTGCTTCATATGAGAGAATAGCTGATAATTTAGGCAGGGTTATGTGATTGTGTATCACTAAAGAGTGGCTCTCTTCAATCTGCTGTCTTGCCCTCAATCTTTTTGTTTCTTTTTTCTTTTCCTTTTCTTTCTTTTCTTTTTCTTTCTTTCTTTTTTTTTTTTTTTTGTGAGACAAGATCTTGCTTTGTCACCAGGCTGGAGTGCAGTGGTGTGATCTCTGCTCACTGCAGCCTTGACCTCTTGGGCTCAAGCGACCTTCGCACCTCCCAGCCTCTGGAGTAGCTGGGACTACAGGCATATGCCACCACACCCAGCTAATTTTTTTTTCTTTTTGTAGAGGCAAGGGTTTCACCATGTTGCCCAGGCTGCTCTTAAACTCCTGGGCTAAAGCGATCCACCCACCTCTCTGTGGCCTCCCAAAGTGCTGGGATTACAAAGTTAGCATCCAGCCTCAATCTTTTTATGAGCAGTGGTGGAAGCTATTGTAGGTTCAGTTATGTACCCCTAAAAGATAAGTTAAAGTCCTAACCCCTGGCACCTGTGAATGTGACCTTATTTGGAAATAGGCTCTTTGCAGATATGATCAAGTTAAGATGACATCATACTGGAAGAGTGTGGGCCTTAATCCAACATGACTGGCATCCTTATAAGAAGAGAAAACACGGTGGAATAGGAATCCCCAGACCTCATTCCCCCACAGAGATACTGACTTAACAACAACATATGGTCCAAAAAGACTGTATGAGAACTCCAGAAACCAGTTAAAAAGTCACAGTATCCCAGACAAGCTCAAAGCCAAAAATAGCCACATTGAAACAGGCAAGAAAAGCTAATGCATTTCACCCATAATAGGCCTTCCCCAAGCCAGTCCAGCCCTACATAATTGCAAGTAAATGCCAAACTTGCATCTTCTCATCAGAAGGGAAAGAAAAGGATAGAATGTGTATCCAGAGTTCTAGCTTTTTACGGAAGTGCGCAAGGGAATGGTCACTGTCCAGCCTGATGTGGAACACTGACAGAACCATAATACTTTGGATGCTTGGGGGCCACTGAGAACAGCGGAGAGTTCAGCAGCTAACTGCAGCACCTGAGAACCTGCAGCACAGCAGACAGAAGACAGCAGAACTCAATGTTATTGGGAGAAAATGCCCAACTCATGGCCTTTCTCTCAAGAAGAGTAGAAAGTATATCCAACCTTTCAGCTTTTCTGGGGACTGCCTAAGATATGGCTTTCTGTCTTGTCTGACTTGGAATGCCGACAGAACTGGCAACTTTTGGATGCCTGGGAACTGCTGAGAACAAGAGACCTAGGCAGCTTGTAGAACACCAGAAAACCAGCAGTACCATGGAAAGACACGAGAGGGAGCAAGTGCCTAAAAAAGAAACCAGCAAACCTCTGTAATTGGGAAATTACAGGCACAGTTCAGAGGAGATACATCCCCATTAAAGGTTTGAGAGGCCCTAAGACTCTACAGCTGGGCTAAAGAGAATCTTAACGTCTCTTCCTCCCTGTATGAAGCCAGTCCAGAAGACTGGGAGAGTGGCTGTTTTTTAAAAATGTGCAAATCCCAGCAAAAAAATAATTAAGAATACAAAGAAACAAGGGCCCAACCAAGGGAACAAAATAAATCTCCAAAAAAAAAAAAAAAAAAAAAACCCCAAAGAAATGAAAGTCTATGAATCACCAGACAAAAAACTCAAAATAATTATCTTAAAGAAACTCAATGCACTACAAGAGGACAGATAGACAAATAAAGGAAGTCAGGAAAATGATACATGAACAAAATGAAACTACCAACAAAGAGATAAAAACTATTTTAAAGGCTGGGCGTGGTGGCTCATGCCTGTAATCCCAGCACTTTGGGAGGCCACAGTGGGCAGATCACAAGGTCAGGAGTTCAAGACCAGCCTGGCCAACATAGTGAAAACCCATCTCTACTAAAAATACAAAAATTACCTGGGCATTGTGGCACACACCTGTATTCCCAGCTACTTGGGAGGCTGAGGCAGGAGAATTGCTTTAACCTGGGAGGCGGAGGTTGCAGGGAGCCGAGATCACACCATTGCACTACAGCTCTGGGTGACAGAGCAAGACTGCATCTCGAGGGGGTAGGGAGGGGGGAACAACTACTTTAAAAGAACCAAATGGAAATTATAGAGCTGAAGAATATAAAACTGAGTTAAAAATTACACTAAGTGGGTTCAACAGCAAACTTGATCAAACAGAAGTCAAAATCAGCAAGCCCATTAAGAATTATCAAGCTCCTGCTTGATAATTGAACAAAAAGTAAAAAGAATGAAGAAAAGTGAAGAATGCTTAAGGGACTTATGGAACACCATCTAGTTGACCAATATATGCATTAACTGGATTATCAAAAGAAGGAGAGGGAGAGAAAGGGACAGAGAGGTTATTTGAAAAAATAATGGCTGAAAATGTCCCAAACGTGAAGAAAGAAATGGAAATCTAAATTGAACAAGCTGAAAGGACTCCAACTAGGAAGAACCCAAAGAGGCCCACAGAGACACATTGTAACCAAACTATCAAAAGCCAGACACAAAGAATCTTGAAAGCAGCAAGAGAAAAGTGACTTGTCACATACAAGAGAACTTCCCTAAGATTATTACTGGATTTCTCAGGAGAAATACTGCAGACCAGAGAGAGTGGTATGATACATTCAAACTGCTAAAAGAAAAAACTGCCTATCAGAAATACTATAGCCAGCAAAACTGTCCTTCAAAACTGAAGGAGTTTAAATGTAAGACCTCAAACTGTAAGAATCCTAGAAGAAAACCTAGGAAACACTATTCTGGACATTAGCCTTGGTAAAGCATGTATTATTAAGTCCTCAAAACCAATTGCAACAAGAACAAAAATTGACAAGTGGAACCTAATTAAACTAAAGAGCTTCTGTACAGCAAAAGAAACTATCAACAGAGTAAAAAGACAACCTACAGAGTGGGAGAAAATATTCACAAACTATTCAACCACCAAAAGGTCTAATATCCAGAATCTATAAGGAACTTAAAGAATTCAACAAGCAAAAGTCAAATAACCCCATTAAAAAGTGTGCAAAGGAACTTTGAACAGACACTTCTTAAAACAAGACATACATGCAGCCAACAAACATGAAAAAAGCTCACCATCACTGATCATCAGAGAAATGCAAATCAAAACCACAAGGAGGTACCATCTCACACCAGTCAGAATGACTATTACAAAAAAGTCAAAAGGCAATAGATGCTAATAAGGCTGTGGAGAAAAGAGAATGCTTATGCACTAATCAACATGGGAATGTTGATTAGTTCAGCCACTGTGGAAAGCAGTTTGGAGATTTCTCAAAGAACTTAAAACAGAACTACCATTCAACCTAGCAATTCCATTTCTGGGTATACATCCAAAAGAAAATAAATTGTTTTACCAAAAAGACACATGCACTCATGTACACCACAGCACTATTCACAATATCAAAGACAAAATCAACCTAGATGCCCATCAATGGTGGATTGGATAAAGAAAATTTGATATATGTAAACCATGAAATGCTATGCAGCCATAAAAAAAGGATGAAATCATGTTCTTTGCAGCAACATGAATGTAGCTCGAGGCCATTATCCTAAGAGAATTAACACAGGGATAGAAAACCAAATACCACATGTTCTCACTTATAAGTGGAAGCTAAACATTGGGTACACATAGACATAAAGACGGCAAGAGTAGACACTGGGGACTACTAGATGGGAGAGGAAGGGGAGGAAGGGAGACAAGAGTTGAAAAACTAACTATTGGGTACTATGCTCACTGCCTGGGTGGCAGGATCAATTGTATCCCAAACCGTAGCATCATGCAGTATACCCATGTAACAAACCTGCACATATATCCCCTAAATCTAAAATAAAAGTTGAAATTATAAAAACAAATATATACAATTTAAAACATTTTAATGAAGGAAAAAAATAGACCTTTCCAGATCATCAAAAGCTGAAGGAGTTCAGCACTTGAGCTTCCTTACAAGAAATGCTAAAGGAAGTCCCTCGGGTTGAAATAAAAGGATAGTAGATAACAACTTGAAAGCATATAAACACATAAAGCTCTCTGTAATGGTAAATACACAGGTAAATACAGAATCATGTAATACTGTAATGGTGGTACATAAATCACTTTTAATTCCCATGTAGAATTTAAAAGATAAAAGCATAAAAAATAACTACAACTATAAAATTGTGTTACTAGATACAAAGTATAAAGGCCATAATTTGTGACATTGAGAAAGTAGGGGATATGTAAAGGAGTAGAGTTTTTGTACATGGTTTAAATTAAGCTGACATCAGTTTAAAATAGATTGTTACAATTATAAGATGTTTTATGTAATCCCTATTGTAAACACAAAGAAAATACCTTTAGAAGATACACAAGAGAAAGTGAGAAAGGTGTCAAAGCATGTCTCTCTCTACAAAAAGTCAACAGAACAAAAAGGCAAGCAGCAAGAGAGGAAAACAGGTAGAAAAGAACTACAAGACATACAGAAAAGAAATCTTAAAATGGCAATAGTATCCTTCCCTATCAATAATTACTTTAAATGTAAACAGAACTCTCAAAAGACATAGAAAATGGATTTTAAAGAAAGACCCAACTATATGCTACGTATAAGAAACTTACTTTAGATGTAAGAACACACATAGACTGAAAGTGAAAGGATCGAAAAAGATATTCCATGCAAATGATAACCAAAAGAGAACGGGTGGCCAAGCGCTGGTGGCTTATGCCTGTAATCCCAGCACTTTGGGAGGCCAAGGTGGGCGGATCACGAAGTCAAGAGATTGAGAGCATCCTGACCAACATTGTGAAACCCCATCTCTACTAAAAATACAAAAATTAGCCAGGCATGGTGGCACATGCCTGTAGTCCCAGCTACTTGGGAGGCTGAGGCAGGAGAATCGCTTGAACCCAGGAGGCGGAGGTTGCAGTGAGCCAAGATCATACCCTTTCATGATAAAAACACCCAACAAACTAAAAATAGAAGGATATTCTCTTAATATATACAATAAAGGCCATTTATGAAAAGTCCACAGCTAATGTCACACTCCATGGTGAAATACTGAAAACTTTCCCTTTAATATCAGGAAGAAGGGAAGGACGCCCACCTTCACCACTTCTACTCAACATAGTATTGGAAATACTGGCCAGGGCAATTATACAAGAAAAAGAAATAAAAGGCATGTAAATTGGAAAGAAAAAAGTAAAATTATTTCTGTTCACAGATGGCTTGACTGTATATGTAGAAAAACCTAAAGATTCCACAAAAAGCCGGGTGCAGTGGCTCACACCTGTAATCCCAGCACTTTGGGAGGCCGAGGCGGGTGGATCACAAGGTCAGGAGATCGAGACCATCCTGGCTAACACAGTGAAACCCCATCTCTACTAAAAATACAAAAAATTAGCCGGGCGAGGTGGCGGGCGCCTGTAGTCCCAGCTACTCAGGAGGCTGAGGCAGGAGAATGGCGTGAACCCCGGGGGGCGGAGCCTGCAGTGAGCCGAGATCGCGCCACTGTACTCCAGCCTGGGCGACAGCGAGACTCTGTCTCAAAAAAAAAAAAAAAAGATTCCACAAAAAAATTAATAAATTCAGCAAAGTTGCAGAATACAAAATCAATGATTCAGAATACAAAACACAAAAATCAGTGTGTTTTTGGTCACACTAACAATGACCAATCTGAAAAAGGAAACTAAGAAAACAAACCCATTTATAATAGCATCAAAAAGAATAAAATAATTAGGAATAAATGTAAAGAAGGAGGGAAAAGACTTGTACACTGAAAATTATAAAGCATTGCTGAAAGAAATTAAAGAAGACACAAATAAATGAAAAGACATCCCATACTCATGGAGTGAAGACTTAATATTATTTATTTGTTCATTTATTTATTTACTTTTTCAGACAGAGTCTCACTCTGTCACCCAGGTTGGAGTGCAGTAGTGGGATCTCGGCTCACTGCAACCTCTGCCCCCCGGATTCAAGCAATTCTCCTGCCTCAGCCTCCCAAGTAGCTGGGATTACAGGTGTGCACCACCACAACCAGCTAACTTTTTTTTTTTTTGTATTTTTAGTAGAGATGGGGTTTCACTATGTTGGCCAGGCTGGTCTCGAACTCCTGACCTCAAGTAATCCACCCACCTCGGCCTCCCAAAGTGCTGTGATTACAGGCGTAAGCCACCATGCCGGCAAGACTTATTATTAAAATGTCCATACTACCTAGAGTGACCTACAGATATTATTAAAATGTCCATACTACCTAAAGTGACCTAAAGATTCATGCAATCCCTATCAAAACCCTAACAATGTTTTTGCAGAAATAGAAAACAAAAATTTTTAATTCATATGAAATCTCAAAGGGCTCTGAATAGCCTTAAAAAATATGAGAAAGAAGAAAAAGCTGAAGGCCTCAAACTTCCTGACTTCAACATATATTACAAAACTTTAGTAATCAAAACAGAATAGTACTGGCATAAACAGACATATTGTCCAATGGAACAGAATAGCCCCAAAACGAACCCTCACGTATATAGTCAAATGATCTTTGACAAGGGTGCTGAGGTCACACAATGGGAAAAGGACAGTCTCTTCAACAAATGGCATTGGGAAAACTGGATATCCACATGCAAAAGAATGAAGTTGGACCCTTGCCATACAAAGGTCCTATAAAATTTGACTACAAAGATGAACTCAGAATGGATCATAGGCCTAACTGTTAAGACCTGAAACTATAAAACTCCTGGAAGAAAACACAGGGGAAAAGCTTAATGACATTGGGTTTTGCAATTATTATTTGGATATTGACATGAAAAGCACAGGCAACAAGTGAAAAATTAGACAAATGGGACTACAGCGAACTTAAAAACTTACATGCAGCAAAGGAAATAATCTAAGAGTGAAAAGGCAACCTTAAAAAGTTTCTCAAGAGAACTTGACAAAAATCCAGAATATATTAATATAATGAAGTCTTACAACTCAATAAAAAAAAAAAGTAACCCAATTTAAAAATGGGCAAAGAACTTGACAGACATTTCTCCAAAGATATACAAATGACCAACAAGCATATGAAAAGATCCTCAACATCAATAATCATCAGGGAAAGGGAAATTAAAACCAGAATAGTATACCTCATACCTATTAGGATGACCACTATTAAAAAATTAATTAATTAAAAATAAATAAAAATAATAACAAGTGTTGGTAAGGATGTAGAGTACTTGGAGCCTCTGTACACTGTTGGTGGGAATGTAAAATAGTGCAGCTGCTATGGAAAACAGTATGGAAGTTCTTCAGAAAATTAAAAATCTCCATATGACCTAGCAATCCCACTTCTGGGTATATATCCAAAAGAATTCAAAACAAGATTTCAAAGAGATATTCGCACGCTCATGTTCATTGCAGTATTAGTCACAATAGCCAACAACCTAAATGTCCACCAACAGATGAATAAAGAAAATTTGGTATATTCACACAATGCATATTATTCAGCCTTAAAAAAGGTAGGCCGGGTGTGGTGGCTCATGTCTGTAATCCCAGCACTTTGGGAGGCCGAGACAGGCGCATCACGTGAGGTCAGGAGTTTGAGACCAGCCTGACCAACATGGTGAATCCCTGTCTCTACTAAAAATACAAAAATTAGCCAGCGTGATGGCAGGCACCTGTGGTCCCAGCTACTCGGGAGGCTGAGGCAGAAGAATCGCTTGAACCCGGGAGGCAAAGGTTGCAGTGAGCCGAGATGGCGCCATTGCATTCCAGCCTGGGCAACAAAGCTAGACTCCATCTGAAAAAGAAAAAAAAGAAAAAAAAAAAAAGGAAATAGGGCCGGGTGCGGTGGCTCACGCCTGTAATCCCAGCACTTTGGGAGGCCAAGGCAGGTGGATCACCTGCAATCAGGAGTTTGAGACAAGTGAAACCCCGTCTCTACTAAAAATACAAAAACTTAGCTGGGTGTGGTGGCGGGTGCCTGTAATCCCAGCTACTCGGGAGGCTGAGGCAGGAGAATAGCTTGAACCGGGGAGCTGGAGGTTGTAATGAGCCGAGATGGCGCCACTGCACTCTAGCCTGGGCAACAGAGTGAAACTCTGTCTGAAAAAAAAAATAAAAATAAAAATAAAAAGAAGGAAATCCTATCATATGCTACAACACAGATGAACTCTGAGGATATTGTGTTAAGTGAAACAAACCAGCCACAAAAAGAAAAATATTGCATGATTCCACTTATATGAAGTATCAAAAATAGTCAAACTCTTAGAAATGGGAAGTAGAATGGTGCTACTAGTAGAATGGGGAACAGAGAAAAGGTGAGTTATTCAAGGGGTACAGAGTTTCAGTTTTGCAAGATGAAGAAGTTCTAGAGATCTGTTTCACAACAATATATATACAGTTAACACTACTGTACTGTATCTTTAAAAATTGTTTTAAAAAGAGAGAGAGAAAACAGACAGACATACAGAGAAGATAGCAATATGAAGATGGAGTCATTGACTGAAATGTCGTTACACAGCACATTGCTGTACTTCGTTCTGGCAGCCCGAGGAAACTAACACAAGGGCCCACAGAAGAAAGCTTGCAAGTGAGTGCAGGCTCCTTTTGTGACTGGGGCTCCCCGTTATTCTGAAATGTTACATTAGCCCACATTCAGCCTTTAAGAATTCATTACAGTTTTAGCTGCTTTCTTCTTACCTACCTTTACGGTGCCTTCTCTTCTATGCTCTGCCAAAGGTAACACAGTTTCTGTGCCCTATCTCTTTTCAAAAGGGCTTGTCTCTCTTTGGAATTTCAGTTCATCTGATTGCCTTGTGACCTCAACTCTCTGATGAGCTCAAGAAGCATCATGACTTTGTGGATTATCAAGATTTTTCTCATTGTTAGGATGGGAACAATGTTCTCTTGCAACATTCTACATCCTAAACAGAAGCAAAATTTTCAGCATTTCCTGAAAGATGATTCCAAGGGTTATTAATAGATTTTATGAGCAAAAAAGAATTGTGATTACACGTTTGGAATGTGTTAAGATACATTATAAACTTTCAAAAAAGACTGCAACATTTTCCAAACATGTCATTACAGAGCCTTTTGGCTTACAAAATCTCTTACAGTTGTGTCAGACATTCTGTGTACCATAGTTTACGAGATAATGAGTTAAACGCCTAGACATATTTTTTTTGTCCTCACTATATGGCAAAATTTGTGTCAGCAAACCAGTCGGGGGATATTTTCTTTCTGCCACTTCACCACTTTGACTGAAAATAAGATCTTTCTGCTTCTACATCACTTATGCTGGAAGATACGGTGACCTTTGCATTACTTTTGTCTCTTCTTAGGTTTTCTCCTATTACTCATCAAATGCCAAAACGAGGAGATACTTGACTTCTTAAAAAATGAATATAAAGTTCCATCAAATAAATAAAATATGTAAAGCAAATTCAATAAACATATTTTAAATTAGTTAGAATAATGTATACTTACACATTAAATATAATGACACAAATTTAATCAGCAACATGTTATACATAAAGCTTTTGGTAAAATACTTTCCCTTTGAGTTGTCCATTTTAATGGTTCTGTGGTGTTCTTAATGTGTCTCCTCATTTCCTTTCCTTGAAATATGTGGAACATAAATGGTTTTTTAAAAACATACATATTTTCATTATTTCCCTAAGTCTATGGTTCATTTAGTTTTCCTCTTTCAACTCTGAAAAAAATGGTGTGGGACAGATGTGACTTCAAATGTAATATTTATCTCTAAGTCAAAGATAGAAAAGAGAAATCTTTCCAAGAAAGAAGAAAAAAATCAAATAAGAACTAGCACATTTTGCAAGTGGAACACCATTTAGCTAAATATTCTTATCTTTTGCCTCAAAAATACCAGCTTTGTTTAGTGAGGTACTGCAGAGTTTACTGAAAGGCCTGTAGTCTGTCCCCACATTCCCTGCTTTATCTCTGGCCTGCAGACATGGCAATAATTCTCAGACTCAGTTTTAAATGACAAAAAAAAAAAGACAGAATTAGGAAACTATACATACTATGAACAGAAAGACATGTACTGTATAATATCTATTAATTGTATGCACACACAGAGAGAGAGTAGCTCTTATTTTGGTTACTGTATTGGTGAAAAATTTCTTGAAGACTAATTCATCTAACTCCCAATCTTCCTACCCTGTTTAGTTGTGACTACATTAGAATCTATTTCTTTTTCTTTTTTTTTTTGAGATGGAGTCTCACTCTGTTGCCCAGACTGGAGTGCAGTGGCACAGTCTCAGCTCATTGCAACCTCTGCCTCCTGGATTCAAGAGATTCTCCCACCTCAGCCTCCCAAGTAGCTGGGATTATAGGCATGTGCCACCACACCCGGCTAACTTGTATTATTAGTAGAGACAGGGTTTCACCATGTTGGCCAGGCTGGTCTTGAACTCCTGACCTCAGGTGATCTGCCCACCTTGGCCTCCCAAAGTTCTGGGATTACAGGTGTGAGTCACTGTGCCCAGCCAAGAACCTATTTCTAAGTTGCCAATTATCTACCTCAAAAGGAAGGAAGCCACAACCACTGGACTCTCATGCTACCTCATGATTAGAGGAGGAGAAACTGGGGTAATTGATGTGCTGGTTGATATTTTTCACAGCTAACTTTCAAAAATATCCAATTACTAGGTTTAAATCAACCTTGGGAATGTCCTGGACATGATATAAGCAGAGGTGATAGCTGTGACTACCATCTCTCAAATGTAGCAGAGCCTTTGTAATGGACAGACTGTGTACATTTTATGCCAATAGGAAATTTCCTAATACAGAAAGCAAGTTTTTTTTTTTTTTTTTAGAAGGGTAAATGCACAATGTCTTATAGTTAAATAGGTTTTCTGGGTTTCTATGTAAGACTCAAATATCTGTGACCAGTGCCAGAGAACAAATTCTTGATTCCAGTTCAATCATTTCTGAGCAAGCTAACTCTCTAATAAGTCAAATTTATAACATGCCTTTAGCCACTGTGCAGGACCTTCTGTACATTAACTTTACCCACTTTAATACTATTACATTCACTTTGTCTTATTCTCTTTATGTCTCCAGCCTACATACTATATGCATTTAAAAATATTTTTAGAACGAGGCAGGATATAAATAAATTTACTTAATTCATCTTTTAAAATCATCTTGAAATATTAAGTCCTCATAATTTGGGCTACAGGTCTCATTGTCCCAAATATGCATCTCTGTGAGTACAGGTTAAATTCACTCAACTAATAAATAAGTTCTAAGGGCCCACCATATGTCAGTCACTGTTCTCAATACTGGGGAAAATACCTATGAAGAGAATGCCAATCAGAGATAAGTACGATGGAGAAAAGTAAAGCAGAAAAGACTAGGGATGCCATGTAGTGAGGTTACAATTTTAAATAAGATGGTCAAAGAGGGCCTCACTGAGGTCACATAACCTGAAGGGCCTAAAGATGAGAGATTAAACCAGATAGATATCTAAGGCAAGGGTATTCCAGGCACAGGGAATATCAAGTACTAAGGTCCTGAGGCAGAAGAAAGCTTGGCATTTCTGAGGATCAGCTAAAAGATCTGGGCTGGGCAGTCCAATAGATGGTAGAGAGGTAAGGAGAAAGCAGAAGCATATAAGGTAAGGCCCTGGAGACCATTATAAGGACTTGGGCTCATACTTGGAGTGAGATGAGAAGCAACTGAAGGGTTTTTGTTTGTGTGTTTGAGACAGGGTCTTGCTTTGTTACGAAGGCTGGAGTGCAGTGGCACAATCATGGCTCACTGCAGCCTGGACCTCCTGGGCTCAAGCCATCCTTCCACCTCAGGTCCTGAGTAGCTGGGACTACAGGCGTGTGCCACGATGCCCGGCTCATTTTTAAATTATTTTTATTTTGTAGAGACTGGAGTCTCACTGTGTTGCTGGTCTTGAACTCCTGGCCTCAAGCAATCCTCTTAAGCCTTGGCCTCCGAAAGTGCTGGAATTGCTGGCGTGAGCACTGCACTGTCAAGTGGAGGGTTTTGAACAGAGGAAGTTGAACAACCCAGAACTTACAGTACTGAAATATCTAAGTGAAGAGTGGTAGCTGTGGGAAGAATCAGTTGACAAGTATTTACTGAATCCCTACTATTTGCTAGGCAATTTCCTAAACACTGGGCATACAGTGTAATAAAACATGCACCAGTTGTTGCCCTTCTGAAGGTTGTAAGATTATTAATAAATGATTATATATGAGAAATAATTACAACTATGCTAGGTGTGAGAAAAATGGGTGATTTATGAAAGAATGATAGAGAAGGGAGGTCTAATCTAGTCTGAGATATGGAGGAAGGCTTCTTGGAAAAAATAATATTTAAAGTGAGACTGGTAGTATGAATAGAAGTGGGTTATGTGAAGACGAATAGGAGAGAGGAGGGCATTCCAAGCAGAAAGTATCTGCAAAAGCCCTAAAGAAGGCTGGGCGTGGTGGCTCATGCCTGTAATCTCAGCACTTTGGGAGGCCGAGGCGGGTGGATCATGAGGTCAGGAGTTCAAGACCAGCCTGGCCAACATGGTGAAACCCCGTCTCTACTAAAAATACAAAAATTAGCCAGGCATGGTGGCGGGCGCCTATAATTCCAGCTACACGGGAGGCTGAGGCAGAGAACTGCTTGAACCCGGGAGGCGGAGGTTTCAGTGAGCCGAGATTGCACCACTGCACTCCAGCCTGGGTGACAGAGCAAGACTCCGTCTCAAAAACAACAACAATAACAACAAATACCCTGAAGAAAAAAAAAAATAGCATTGTCAGAGAATTGGAAGACCATTATGGCTTGAGCTTAGTAGACAAAGAATGACTGAAGATTTGGGGCTGAATTCTAAGGGCAATAAGATAATAAGAGTTTAGATCAGAGGACCAAAAAGATTAGAATTGTATTTTTAAAAATCAGTCTAAAAGCAATGAGATTAGAGGGGGGAGGAGTAAATGCAAACACCCATTTAAGAGTTATTGCAAAAATGTAGGCAAAGATGATAAAATAAATAAGGATGGACATGGAAACAAAGGTGAATAATTTGAAAGATATTTAGGAAGTAGAAAAGACAGAATTTTGCAATGGATTAGTTTCATGAGGGTTGTGGAAGAAGGTCAGGGATAGCTGAAGTTGCCTAACTACTCTCTTGAACTTTCTCATAAGTAGATCCTACTTCCTACATGGAGAGGTAGTAATACCAATACCATTTTTTTGGCAGAGGAGTGGAGGAAGAAGGAACAACAAAATGTCAATTACATATAATAATGAGCCTTTTATGCCACAGCGGCCAATTGTCATAAACAAAATAGCCTCGATTTATACAACCTTTGCAATTCATTCTGTCTCCATTAATGCAAGAAGTTTGGCCATGGCTGTTCAGGAAGAATGAGGCAGTTGGATTCTACACTATACATCTTCTGATAAATATTCATATTGCTAAGACTATACACATTCATATAATTTATAAGCAGAGAAAATTAATATCTTGTACAACCTTCTATCACAGTTTAAGTAAGTAATTCCAGGGCACTAAAGACAGCACTTCAGTACACTAAAGCACTAAAAAATTAGTTCTTCATCAATGAATTGGAAAGCACAACCCTGGGAAGAAGCAGCCATGCCCTATTGTTCACAGACACTATAATAAAGTCACCTATGCTAACCTAACCAATGCTATCACCAAAGAGGGAGATATCTATTTTTAGGAGTAACAGTTGAACAAGTTAATGTCAGTGACTTATTTATCTTAAATCGTTAAAGATAAACCTAGTTACTCAGAGAAAGAAAAGAAATAGCATTTTCTTTTCCAGAGACCATCAAATTCCCAGTCATGCTAACTACATTCTCGATGGCCTCTCTCTACTTAGTCCTCAAGTAATGCTAAAAGGAGGGTTTTGTTTGCCATTAGGCCAGAAAGATACAAGTAAAAAAAAATTAAAAAGCAAAATATTTGATACAATCTTTCTGCTAGTAGAGGTTGAAGCAACCTTTTAAATGCTATTATCAGAATAGATATCAAAATATTAAATATCCATAAGGCATATAGGCTTTCTCTGTGCTACAAAATAAAAATATTTCAATTACACCATAAGTCAAATTGATATTAAATTCTTTGTCACAAGTAGTAGTATAAAGTGAAAAAAAATGCTGAGTCTCCTAGGAATCCAAATGTATAGGAAGGCATTAGTGCCAAAATGGTACTCCAAGAACAGCAACTGATGGGCGGGCACAGTGGCTCATGTCTGTAATCCCAGCACTTTGGGAGGCCAAGGCCGGTGGATCACTTGAGCTCAGGAGTTCAAGACCAGCCTGGGTAACATGATGAAACCCCATCTCTACAAAAAATACAAAAATTAGCCGGGTGTGGTGGCATGTGTCTGTAGTCCCAGCTACCTGGGGAGGCTGAGGTGAGAGGATCACTTGAGCCTGGTGGGTCAAGGCTAAAGTGAGCCATGATCATGCCGCTGCTGCAGCCTGTGCCATTGCACTCCAGCCTGGGTGATAAAGTGAGACCCTGTCTCAAAAAGAAAAAGAGGCCGGGCATGGTGGCTCATGCCTGTAATCCCAGTGAGGCTGAGGCAGGTAGATCACCTGAGGTCAGGAATTTGAGACCAGCCTGGCCAATGTGGCAAAACCCCATCTCTACTAAAAATACAAAAATTAGCCGGGTGCAGTGGCGAGTGCCTGTAGTCCCAGCTACTTGGGAGGCTGAGGCAGGAGAATCGCTTGAACCCAGGAGGCAGAGGTTACAGTGAGCCAAGATTGCGCCACTACACTCCAGCCTGGGTGACAGAGCCAGACTCTGTCTCAAAAAAAAGAAAAAGAAAAAGGAAAAGGAAAAGAAAGAAAGAACAGCAAGTGCAACTCACAGGAAAAAAAAAAGTATATTTTATTTAATGACCAAGTACACACACGTTCACACACACACATTTGTACACATAACTAAAACAATTTTTTACTCTTACCACGTGGGATGCATTGTGAAATACTCTATGTTCTTTCATTTAAAGAAAAACGAGGGTCACATTTAGTAAAAAAGTTTCACAAATCACTAATATGTTACAACCTATAACTCCCATAACTGCTCTAAAACATTAACAATGCTAAGCTATAATTTTAGGGGAATATATATTCTTGCTCCTTCTTAGAATTAGCCCATGATAGTATTTTAGGGACTCAACTCAGAGAAAAAAAATTTAACATAGCCTTGTGGCCATGTATCCAACCTGGGCATGGTACATGCTTTCAGTGAGTTTAAATCATCTACCTTCCTAGGCCCAAAATCTGAGGGAATGACTTCCAACTATGTTAACAGGACCCTTTGTCTGTATTATACATTTTATATATGTCTTTTCATGTACATTATTTCATTTGATCCTCACAACAACCCTGTGAGGTAGGCCGGGGGGAAAATGTTAGATTCACTTTATAGATGACGAAGTTAAGGTTCAGAGAGGTTAAGTGACTTTCTCAGTTACCATATACCTAGTACAAGGCAGACAGAGTAAGAACCACTAACTTTTGTGGTTGGGGGCCCTTTCCTCTAAACCACATGGCTTCTGAGAGTATAATGTAACCCAAAATATTTTTACCGCTTCATCCTCATTTCCTTATTGTTAATTCAACTTTTTTTTTTTTTTTAGACGGAGTCTCGCTCTGTCACCCTGGCTGGAATGCAGTGGCGCGATCTCGGCTCACTGCAGCCCCCGCCTCCTGGGTTCAAGTGATTATCCTGCCTCAGTCTCCCGAGTAGCTGGGATTACAGGTGCCCGCCACCATGCCTGGCTAATTTTTGTATTTTCTTTTTTTTTTTGAGACGGAGTCTCGCTCTGTCGCACAGGCTGGAGTGCAGTGGCGCAGTCTCGGCTCACTGCAAGCTCCGCCTCCCGGGTTTACGCCATTCTCCTGCCTCAGCCTCTCCGAGTAGCTGGGACTACAGGCGCCCGCCACCAAGCCCGGCTAATTTTTTTGTATTTTTAGTAGAGACAGGGTTTCATCGTGGTCTCGATCTCCTGAGCTCGTGATTCGCCCGCCTCGGCCTTCCAAAGTGCTGGGATTACAAGCGTGAGCCACCGCGCCCAGCCAATTTTTGTATTTTTAGTAGAGATGGGGTTTCGCCATGTTGGCCAGGCTGGTCTCAAATGCCTGACCTGAGGGCATCCAGCTGCCTTGGCCTCCCAAAGTGCTGGGATTACAGGCGTGAGCCACCATGCCTGGCCTGTTAACTTTTTATAGGATACGATAAAAGACCTAATTCTAAATTCATCATGTTAAATTTATGCTTCTCTCTCAATGAAAACTTATGGCCACAGAACACATTGTTTTTTGGAAAGCACTGTCTCCTTGGTTCTAGTCTAAAGGAACATAAGCAATATGAAGGACCCTAGAGGCCAAGGAAATTGACGGGAAGTCAGAGGAAGGGATATAAAATGGAATGTATTAATGGATTTTAGTCCCTTTAAGCTTGTACTTTTGTGAGAGGGTTCAATGGAGAGCTTTAATGCAGATGAGACTTGAAGCTTTTGAAGAAGATCTAAGTCTTGTTGAGGTTATTCAAACTCAAATCTTGAATGCATAATGATGATAGGCCATGGTCTTCAAAAACGTGGTACTTGATGCTTGAAAACAAAACAAAACACAAAAAAATTCTACTACAAATCTAATAATTTTTTTAAGGGAAATTAGAAACTACTTTTTGGTCAGTAATTAATCCGATTACTAGATACCATGCTAAAAGAACAAAAGGAGAAAATCAAAAACAAAGAAAAGGAAAAAAATTTTTTTGAAAAGGTACAGTAGACAGAATGGCTGAATATGTTCATTGGCTTCTCTCTTTGATTAATATCCTTCACTGAAAATTGCAACAGAATTTAAAGTTCTTACAGAATCTCCCTGGGGCTGTAGTCAGATACACTGATTTAATGATAATTTATTGTATGTCTTTGATCTCTATCCATGATATCAAATTGTCTTAAAGAGCTTTTGATCTCTGAAAGCATAGCCAAAATGCTTGTTGGAAGAGATAGCATAAAATGATGTTCACTCTGTGGGGTACGGAAATAAACTGATGTGGAAGTATTATGGTTCAAAAATATTGTAATATTTAAACAGGGAGAAAAAGAAACAATGCCTTCAAATAGAAAAATTCAGACCCCTTTGCAAGGTTCAAATGAAAAACATATAGTAAAAATATTGTAAACATGTGAATGATGCAACAAAAGACAGGTTAGAGCCCTCTGAAATTTCAGCACAGTAAATAATTACCAGAGGCCTCTGTCCCTCAGGGTACTAGCCTCTGTTCCATACCTCTCCCTTCTCTTTTTCAGAAGAGGTTTTTAATCTCACTGACTTAATTTTGTGCTCATTTTGTTTATCTTATATGCTTGTATAAACCTGCCTAAAAACTAATAATAATAGCAGCTAATATTTACTGAATCTATACTTTGTGCCAGGCACTGCTCTAGACACTTTATGTAGATTACTTCCTTTAATCCTCACAACAGTCCATGAATCAGATACTACTATTGTCCCCTATTTACAGATAAAGAAAGTGAAGTACAAAAAAATTAAGAAATTCAGGTAATTACCCAGCTGGTAAATAGTAGAGACGGGATTCAAACTTGGGCTCTCTGGCTCCAGAATAGAAAGCAACACCCACCACTCTACAAAATTGGTTTCAATACAACAGAATTTACCAGGACCGGGGCTTTATCTTAATCAGCATTGTGCCATGTCACAATCTTTCACTTCATGTTATGATTAGAAAGCACAGTGACTAATGTAAATTCCCCAACAGTAGTAATATAGAATCCATTTCAGCAGTCACTGCTCAGAAGTGACACCCTGTGGGAATGTCAAAGCAGTTTAAAAATGAAGCACGCACTAAAATATTATAGTGATAAAGGATTCTGACAACTTTACTCCTTTTTTTGCTTAGGTATATTTTCTATAACCTAATTTTTGTAAAGTGGATATGAATTACTTGTATAATTTTTTTAAAGTTTTTTCAAGCATGCCATCACCATTATTGGCATTATATATATTGAACTTATGCTAAAACTATTAGATAAGTTTGTTCTTGCTCTACTTGAATAGCCAAAAACATGTTATTCAAGATAAAGTAAGCTTTATGGTAATAATGAAATAATAATAATAGCTATTTTTACTTAGGCAAGCCTTTATATACATTAACCTTCAGTAAATTCCTTTTTACAGCTGAGGAAATTGAGGCTTGAAATGAATAATAAAACTTAATTAATAGACTGGAGCTCAGATTCAAATCTGTCTGTATTACTCTAGAGTTTGCACTCTTTCCACTATACAGTGCAGCCTCTCCAAATGCCAAAATATCTGTCCGACTGTCTTTTGTTATTAAACACACTGAAGAGATCTTTCTAAAATTCAGGTATTCTTCCTTTCTTCAATAGAAAATACTAAAGATAAATTATTTCTGTTCAGTCAGGGTTATCATTTTGAATATCCATTAATACAGAGCTGTTTTCATCTTATCAAAAGGACTCAGGTTGCTACAATTTTAAATTAGCTGGTCTGGTTTACGAGTTTTTTCTTTTTTTCTTTGCCTCTAATAGAAGCACCTGGACTATTCATGACTTGTTACTTCTAATATCTCATGGAGTTAGATACCAGCTAATTAAGCCTATCAGAATTGTGTCTAAAATAAAAGTAAACTGACTAAGGACCTGAAAAAAGCATGTGATTCTGTCTTATAATTTGAAGTTCAAGTAATTTTAAAATTTATGTCCTGGTTATGGGTGAGGTAAGATTGGTGGATAAGTGATCAGTGGATATGTTAGCTATCAGTATTTAAATATAGGATAAGAGATTAAACCTATCGACAATAAATCACTTTATTATACTATAAAAAAGTTCTTAGGATTTGAAAGAGGCCTCTGGAATAATCTAGTACACTCTCCCATACCATGAAAAATCTGCTCTACAATGTTCCTGATGTTCAAATTCTGCTTAAGCAACCCTAATTACCAGGAGTTTACTGCCTCTCAACACAGTCTGCTTCACTGCTAACTATTAATAGTTCTGTACTTTCTCTTATTTTGAATGAAATTTGGCCTCAAATAACAGAGAACAAGCATACTTCCTATGGAGTTTCTCCAACCCTTCCAAAGTCTTCTAAAAAGTCCCAGTCCCCTCAATCTAGATCATCACAATGACCCTTTTATAGGATCAAAACATTGATTAAAAACAGTTCTCCTATTCTGCAAGGTAATCAAATCCGTTTTTGTATATTAATGTTTTATAAGTTAAAGGGATCTGTTTAATCTTGGTTAATCTTGGTCAGAAACAATTGGAATGCTAGGAAAGACTTATGTTCTAGTTCAATTCAAATTGAACAGCAATAAATTTTCGAGTTCTCTCTTCTTTCTGCCCTCCCCAAAACAACACAAAACAGAATCTCAAAAGATGTGGTTAACATAATAGTTTATGTTGCTACATTTTAATTTTCTCACTTAAGCTTAGGTCTGCTTTCCTGTCATTTCGACTCTGTGAATAATCTCAAAACTTCCAAAATTATTTAAGCTACTCGCAAAATCATCAATTAGCCTATGACAGACCCAGCTCTAAGGCCTTAATGCACTTATTTATTTATTTATTTTTTTCTCATTGACTAACTGGATAACTTCCTATCTGGTTTTCTGGAATATATATATACACACACACATACACACACATATTCTCTCTCTCTATATATATATATATATACACGCATATATATTTCTGGAATATATATATTCTCTCTATATAAATTATATATCTTTCTGGAATATATATATTCTCTCTATATAAATATATATATTTCTGGAACATATATATGTATGTAATATACATAGATGTAGGTATAATATACTATGTATCTATGTACACACATATATACACACACATATAGAAGCAGCTTTCCTCAATTCTGTGTTTTCTACATGTAACTTTTACATTCAGGTTCATCTCCTTTCTTTCCATGTCACCTTTACCATATTCTATCCTCTTGATTTAGGAAAACAATCTGTCCTTGGATTCAATTCATTGCTATCCATTCACTTAGCAAGAATAAGGAGTCTTAATCTAGGCATCCCACTCACTGATTTCCCCTTCATGATGACAGTGATTAATCCCAAGGACATTAGGAAACAAAGCATCATTTAACAGAGATGACTATATGCAAAATACTCTGCCAAGTTTGCCCAGGCTAGAGTGCAATGGCGCGATCTTGGCTCACCACAACCTCTGCCTCCCGAGTTCAAATGATTCTCCTACCTCAGCCTCCCAAGTAGCTGGGATTACAGGCATGTGCCATCACGCCCAGCTAATTTTTTGTATTTTGAGTTGAGATGGGGTTTCACCATGGTTGTCAGGATGGTCTCGAACTCCCGACCCCAGGTGATTTGCCTGCCTCGGCCTCCCAAAGTGCTAGGATTACAGGCATGAGCCTATAACTTCTTTCATTCTACTAATCATGACTCAACCGCTAGTTAGCAGCCTTCATTATGAATTTTAACAGACACACAATAAGTGGTATCATATAGGTATGTATCTTATAAAGCCTATTCTCAAGCAAGTTTCTAATAAAATCCCTATTAAAAATAAAGATTATTATTTAAATTTTTCATATAATTCATTTTACTTATCTATTACTACTATTCCAAATGTCCTACAATAAAAGTGTGGGAAGACAAAAATGATTATCAAAGTAAAAGTCACCAGAATTTCCTGCTGCATTCCCAAGGCAGATAATCAGCCAATTCAAAGTAATACAAAATGAGATTACCAATTATATAAATTATTTTTCTGGTTTGCTGATTTTACTAACAGAACAGGCTATTCTTCGAAATGCCTTAAGCCAGTTCTAAACATCAAGAACAAAGTAAAATAATAAGAGTTGTTTAAAAAGTCCCTAAATAGCAATTCAAATAAAACAAAGTTCATCCTATTCAGTAATACTGTGAAGTTCAGAACTATGCCACTGCCATACTAACGTAGCTTGTAAACAAAGGTAACACCCACAGTATCACCTGGTCAGGTCAGCAACATGCAATATACTGTAAATGAATACTGAATTCGGCAAGACTAAGCACTTAGTATTCTTAAGATCTTAATAGTAACAATCTAACATCAAGGTTTAAAATCTATTACAATGGACTGGAATAGATTGCAGCTCTGAAAAAAACTTAACTCATTTGTGTAACCCTACTTCTTCTAAATAGTCCAAGTATTATAAGAACAGAAAGTCATAAGGGAATAGTAAAAGGCTCTTATAATTGTTAAATTATCCTAAAGCCTTGCTATTTGTTTCTTAGTATTATGAAAATACAAACATGCTCATAGTAAAAAAAAAAATCAACCCAGCAGAAATAGTACATGGAAAAAACGTAAGATGTAAGTCTCTTCTTCCTACTCTAGGCCTCTAGTCTCATTCCCCAGGGTAATCTGTCAATAATTCCTTACACTGGTTTGAAGAAGTTTTGTAGGTGTGTATATAAATGTACGCTTTATATAAACACGAATGAAAACATACTATATGTACAGTTCTTTCCATTGTTTTCTCAGTTAACAACGTATATTAGAGATTTTTCCATATCTGCATCTCTGCACCTACTTTATCCTAAGAGCTGCAAAGTATTACTCTGTATAAAGGCAGTCATTTAACTAGGCCTCTGTTGAAGCACATTTAGGCTATTTCTAGTAGGTTGATTTTTTTTTTTAATTTCAAACAATATGGTGACAAAAATCGTATGCAAATTTCTGTGTGTAAGGCCAAATAGATCTGAAAGACGAATTCCTAGAAGTATTGCCTGCTATAGAATTAAACAAATTCTAAACAAGAAGCCAGTGTATCTACAAAGGAGACCAGCAAAAAAACTGTAAGTTTAATGCTTAGTGATTAAAAGGTGACAAATATTATCATAAAGTTAGAAGTTAAGGTTCTGAAAATGAACAAACGATCAATTAAAAAAGGCAAAATGGGAGAAAAGAAATTTTGCCCCCTTGAGACAGAAAGATAAAAGGCCTGGAGAATCAACCACCTAACAAATTTTTTTTAAAAGAAGAAGAAAGAAAAACTAAAATAGTATAAATAAGGCAGAATAAAGAAACAAAGACATTTTTTGGCCTCTTTTCTTGCTTAAACCTGAGGCACAAGATAAAATTGATCAGTAGATTTGATACATAGACTATTACATAGCGAAACTTGGATGCAAGATAATTTAAATGACTATTTGAGGCCTCATTTCTACAGGGGATCCACAGATTAAATAATTTCTACCCAGATGTAAAGTGTTGAAAGGAGGTTCCCCCCTAAAAAAAGAAAGCAGAGCAGTAGCCTTCCAGGAACAATATAAATATAGCTTGCCAATCTTAAATTTCTGATCCACTTTACAGGAAAATAAGAACAATTGCTTCACATGTACAAAACAAACCTCTCTTTGGAAGGTCCTGATTAAAACATAAAGAGATTAAGAACTGTACTTTTCAATTACAATCCTATAATTTCCTAGGCAAATTTAAGATTGTTCTACCATCTCACCAAACATAAAACACAGTCAACTACTTACCTCTCCCAAAGTGCTAGGATTTGAATGCCACAATACATATTGACTCATGTTTTTGTCCATTAATGGTCCGTGGGTTTCTTTAAATGAAGTCCATTTTAGAGTCCATAGATATCAGTGTTCTGCAAAACTAAAAACCTCAAGAATGTCAATGTACAGACCTAAGGTACCACTGAGATACCAACTCATTATGAATAAAAGTTATACTACACATTTAGACGTCCAAAATTTAGTGGACATCACATTGAACAGCAGATTGACACTGAACAGGAGACTGAGGTAGCAAAATTAGACTGCATTTTTAAGTAAGACAATAATATTAACATAAATCTACAGGATCTCAAAACGTGACTTTGTACCATAATTTTATGTATTCTAAAGATGGCACCACAGTAACAGTATACACAAATGGGCATGATTCTGGGCACTTTCCAGAAATTGGGAACACAAGGTTTAAGGGTATGTAAACTTAAAATTTAAATAGTGCAATAATATATTTACATGTCAACTTTTTGGAGTTTTCAACCTATTTTAAGAACATCTTAGATTTTTACATCTAAAAAATGCTTACGAGTTTCATCTTTGTAAAACACACACACACACACACACCCGTATGACATAAATTCAGGGTTTCCTACCCCACTATACCCAATCTAACGGTAAGATTCTGAAACCAGAGCTGCTATCTCATTATGTAGCCCATCAACATTCACCTCAATGGACTAGGTAGTAATTCATGCCAAGATTTCATTACACAGCCTGACAACAGTCTCATCTGCACTTTTTTTCCATTTGACAACCAAAACCAATCTGGTTACAGTAGTTGTTTTTTAGGTCCCTGCCCACTTTTTATCACATTTTTAAAATTAATTTTTATTTTTTAATTTTATTTATTTATTTATATTTATTTATTTATATTTCCTGAGGAGTTAACTCTGTCACCCAGGCTGGAGTGCAGTGGCACAACCTCTGCTCCTGCAACCTCCCCCTCCTGGCTTCAAGCGATTCTCGTGCCTCAGCCTCCCAAGTAGCTGGGATTACAGGCTCGCGCACTGCCCAGCTAATTTTTTCCATATTTTTAGTAGAGACGAGGTTTCACCATGTTGGCCAGGCTGGTCTCGAACTCCTGACCTCAAGTGATCCGCCCACCTTGGCCTCGCAAAGTGCTGGGATTACAGGTGTGAGCCACCGTGCCCGATCCCACTCTTTATCACATTTAAGACACCTAAACAAGTACTTCCAACAAAGGAAACAGTTTAATCTTCTTTTGGGAACCCTCTGTTAATACAACTGTTTGGAAGGAGTTAACCTTACTTATAAACACCAGCTGTAATCTCTGGATTTTTATAAATCACTATTTTCACTTTTATAATGGAAAATATAAGGTATATTCTCAATTATAACATATTTTTAGTGAGTTAAAATTCTCACATCTCAAATGTAAGTAGTACATTTACTTATAAGATAACGAAGAAAACATTAAGAAAAAGGAAAGTGGTCGTGCATGGTGGTTCACGCCTGTAATCCCAGCACTTTGGGAGGCCGAGGCTCTACTAAAAATACAAAAATTAGCTGGGGGTGGTGGCGCGTGCCTGTAATCCCAGCTACTCGGGAGACTGAGGGAGGAGAATCACTTGAACCAGAGGGTCGGAGGTTGCAGTGAGCAGAGATCGCCATTGCACTCCAGCCTGGGGAGAGAGCGAGACTCCGTCTCAGAAAAAAGAAAGAAAGAAAGAGAGAGAAAGAGAGAAAGAAAGAAAGAGGGAGGGAGGGAGGAAGGAAGGAAGGAAGGAAGGAAGGAAGGAAGGAAGGAAGGAAGGAAGGAAGGAAGAGAAAGAAAGAGGAAAGTAAGTGTACTTTGCTGAAAAGAAAGCATTAAGAACAGTCAGTGCTACAACAGCAGTTTATTTACAACGGTCCAGCTCCTCCCTGGTATCATTTCCCTACAAGTTCTTCCCAGAAAAGTAAAGGAACCTGAAAGAAGCCAAAGTAAATGACTCATCCTCTCCACCCGGATAAGAATACTAAGACACATTTCTAAATTTCAATAATCATAAAAAACAAAACTAACAAAAACCAACAATGTCCTGGGTATCTCCTGCACCAGCATCCTCATAAACCACTGGTTAGCAAACTAAACTGGAGTCATTTCTACATTCAGAGGTTAGAATACTGAAATTTGGGAGAGGTTCTGTCGGGGAGCCAGAATCAGGTTGGTTGGTTCATTCATTCATTCATTCATTCTTTCCTTCGACAACATCTAAAGAATGCCTATTTGTGGCAAGGCACTGTGCTACGAGTTAAGAGACAAAAAGTCGAGGTCCCTGTCCCCTATTAGCAGAACAGGTCGGGGTAGGTGAACCCTAGGTCAACTCATCTCAGTGCCCCAGGCTCCGTCTCTCCAACATAAGCGCCAATGATCGGAAACCCATGACCCCCAGCCATGTCTGATTCCTAGAAGACTCAACCTGTCTGTATTTCCTCGACGACTTCGGGCCCCCAAGACCAAGTTCCCAAGAGTTCTCCATATCCTCAACCCCTCAGAGAGTCTCATGCCAAGGAGCCTTTTCTCCAGCCACCACCTAATGCCGTCCATTACCTAACCTGTGTCCACCCGCGCTTAGGGCCCCGAGCGACCTAGGCCATCAACTCCAGCTGCCACTCTCGCCCCCGTTCAGATCCGCCCGCAGGTTACCTGTCGGGGATCCGAGGCTCCCAGCGGATCCCACACGCTCCGCCCCACCCATGGCGTCACCCTCCACAGCCAGGTACCGCCTCCTCTTGGTAACTTCCCGTGCGCCACATCCGGCCGGAATTCCGCCGGACCCGCAGTCCCGCTGAGCGTCCGACTCGGCTAGTGACGTCACTTCCGACCTGTTCTTTGCGTTCACCTGGCATCCTGATGAGCTCCAGATCTTGCTTGTCGGATTTTATTTCGCCGGTTTGCTTCTCCGCCTGTGTATCTAGCCTGGAAAAGTGCATGTTATCTTTTTGCAAACTTCTTTAGCCTTCTTTTCGGCAGCCACTTCCCTCTGCTCCATCTGTAGCTTGGACTCACCACTGGTCAAATTCACCTGGCCTCTTGGAGAAATCATGATTGTTACTGTGATTTTTCATATTTATCTACCTAGTGGAGTGCTAAGAGTGCAGGCAGTGAGGTTGTGCTATCTGGTTTCAAATGCTGCCTCTCACTTCTAACAGTGTTACCTGGGCATGTTACTTAACCTCTCTGTGCCCACTTCAAGTGTGAAACATAATACTAGTACCTAGAAAATAGGACGATTGTATTACTTGAGATAATACGTGGAAAGCACTGGCACATTGAAAGCATTCGATGAGTGTTAACCATTACTTTTTGCACTACTATGCACTCTTATTCCCTGTTGGAACATATCTGTGCTTAAGGACAACTGGAACCAGATTTCCTGCTACCCTTTATGCCCCCCCCCCCACTTTTTTTTATTTTTACGGATACTCAGCTTTTAATTAATTGATGATGCCTGGCACCCTCTTCGGAACTGTGAGCCCCTCCAGACAAAGTTGGAATCTTATATAGAAAACAACTTTAACCCTGCTGGAGATAATCTGCTTAGTTATTGTGCTAGGTAATGGGGGAAAGTTGAATAAAACCCAGGCCCTACCCTCAAGAACGTGGAGATACTCAATAAATGATAGTGGGAGGAAGGAAGTCAACCCAGGAAAAAGCAGAAGGGACCAGCTGAGCTGAAGACTTATCCTTAGCACAAAAATTTCGCAGAATGACAGAACTGAAAGGAACTTTTAGAGGCAATCACTTAGTCAACCTCTTGCTGTTACAGGTAAGGAAAATTGGATCCAAAGAGGCGTCTAAATGTCACACAATGAGTTTCAATGCTAGCACCAAAAGTAGAGTCTCAAAATGCTCACCAGCTCTCCCCATTCCCAAAATCTGCCTCAAAATGTTAATAAGGCAAAGGTAGATTCATTTTAAATCCTTCCCTCTCAAGTGAAAAGGATTAGGAAAATCCCAGTCCTGGAGAGACAAGGGCAATGTCACCTAGATGCTGCCTAATTGTGACGATAATCTGAATGCTTGGCGTGGCCATTGCTGGATTTATTTGAAACACAGTATTTTCGTTCCCCTGGCAAACTTCTTATATTTACCCAGAAATAAAGAGTAAAGTATCAGCCCCTGTGAGCTCTACCTTCAATTTTAACTGGCTGGACAGGAATAAGTAACAGATCCGACAAACTCCAGAAGGTAACATAGACTCTGAATGCACTGTCAATGATGTGGCATAATTGCATTTAGTTTTCTCTAATTGGAAGCAATTTCTCTTAATAATTATTCAACCTTTGTTCAGGAATATGACAGAGCTAGCATAGGTATTATTATTATTATTGAAATGTTGGTAATGGGACCATTTAATGGAAAATAATTCAATGTTAATGTTATTTCATAGGCCCATCTTGTTCCCTCGTTCAACCAATGGCACTTTTTCTCCTTTGATACTAATATACTATAACTTAATACAAATAAATACAAAACAGGATGATACTTTAATCAAATTTAAAATCATTGGAATGACATCTTTACGTTTCAAACAATCACAATTTACACAGGTCTTAAAGTCAACTTGTTTGGGTTCTATGCCAAGCTCTGCTATTAACTGGTCATATGACCTTAAATCACTTTACCCCTCTGGCCTTGATTTCCTGTTTGTTTCATAGAACAAACCATGTATTATTAATCTGTTTAGTAGAAAACATGCATGTTACTTATCACTGTGACCACTAGATGGCAGGTGTTAAGGGACTCTTTTCCTTGCTTCCTTTCTGGCTAAACAAAAACATCATTGTCCAGTACCACCTATCTGAACAACTGCCTATACTAGTGATGATTGAGTATCCCAAGACTTTGAGAGAGGATAAGTCTAGAATGTTTGTTGAATGAATGAAAGGATTCCAGTATTTGTTCTGGGCCTTCTATCCCTTACTACTGCCACCCCTGCCCCTGCTGTTAAAACAGTTCCTCTTTTTAAAGCTATGGTGGTGGGAAGAGGAAGAAAAGATGAGATAACATAAAGAGGAGTTGGATTAGGAGGAGAATGGAGAAGAAGACATTGTATTGCATCTCAAAGTAAACATTGGTGCACTGTGGTATTTTTGGATGGAATATGTCTAGGACTTATTTTAAAATAATACACGAGGGTATCAGATGATAACTATTTGTCATATATTGATATTGTTATTTCATTATATTCTTCTCCCTCTTTTTGTGCATGCTTGAAATCTTCCTTAATACAAAGTCAAAAATAAGAGATCATGAGTGCATTTCTCTTTCTATAGACAAGATTGAATTCAAACTAGCCCACTGAATCTCAGGATGTTTTTTCCTGATGTTACAGAAAATTTGTCACAGATTGGGTATTCCAGATTGGAGATGAGAAGAAAGATTTTTATTAGGAATGGAGTGGAAGCAGGATTGTTCAGAGGAAGTAGTTGAACTGCTATTCAGGTCCAGCAAATCCTCAGCCATCCTGGGAGGGAGCTTTAGACTAAGTATTGCCCATCAAGAGTATCGTTATCAGACTAAAATGGCCAGCCCCTTATACTAGATGCTGTCTGCCTTAGAAAGGGTGTAATCTCAAGCAAGGTGGCCTTCTGCAGCTGAAGCAGACCCTGAAGAAAATAGCTGGGGGCTGCCTGCTAACCGCATTCCCTACACCTGGGCAGCAAGTGCTTCCTTGAAGGGGAATCTGGGCAGCATATCTTTGCATCTTCCACAAAATGCAACACAAATTGGCTTAAACAATAAGGGCATATCTTGACTTCTATAACTGGAGTATTATGACAGGCATCAGGGTTGATTGCCTCAGCAACTTGACGATATCACCCAGGACCCATATTTGTTTCTGCCTTGCTCTGCCTTCAGTAGCATCTGCTTCCACTTAAGGCCAGCTTTCCTTGAGATGGCAAAATCGCTCTAGCAGTTTGTGTTCACATCTACACACTGTACACACCCTGAGGGGATGGACACACATTCAGGCATACCTCATTGTATTGTGCACCACTTTCTTGCGCTTCTCAGATATTGCATTTTTAACGAATTGAAGGTTTTTAGCAATTTTGTGTAGAGTAAGTCTGTCAGTGCCATTTTTCTAACAGCATATCTCTGTCACATTTTGATAATTCTTGCAGTATTTCAAACTTTTCATTATTATTATGTCTGTTACAGTGATCTGTGATTAGTGATCTTTAGTGTTACTATTGTAATTGTTTGGGGACACCATCAACCATGCCATTAAGACAGCAAATTTAATTGATAAATATTGTGTATGTTTTGTTTCATCAATGGGCCTTTCCCCCATCTCTGTCCCTCTCCTAGGGCCTCCCTATTCTGAAACAAAACAATATTGAAATTAGACCAGTTAATAATCCTACCATGGCCTCTAAGTGTTGAAGAGTCACATGTCTCTCACTTTAAACCAAAAGCTAGAAATGGTAAAGCTTAGTGAGGAAGACATATAGATAGCCAAGATGGGCCAAAAATTAGGCCTCTTGTGCCATATAGTTAGTCAAGTTGTAAATGTGAAGGAAATTAAAAGTTCTACTTAAGTGAACACATGAATGATAAGAAAGCAAAACGGCTTTATTGGTGATATAGAGAAAGTTCTGTTGGTCTGGATAGAAGATCAAACCAGCCACAACATTCCCTTAAGCCAAAGCATAATCCAGAGCAAGGCCCTAACTCTCTTCAATTCTGTGAAGACTAAGAGAGGTGAAGAAGCTTCAGAAGAAAAGTTGGAAGCCAGCAGAAGTTAATTCATGAGGTTTAAGGAAAGAAGCCTTCTCTATAACATAAAAGTGCAAGGTCAAGCAGCAAGTACTGATGAAGAAGCTGCACAAGTTATCCAGAAGATCCAGCCAAGATTATTGATGAAGGTGACTACACTAAACAACAACAGATTTTCAATAAAACAGCCTTCTGTTGTAACAAGGTGCCATTTAGGACTTTCATAGCTAAAGAGGAGAAGTCAGTGTCTGGCTTCAAAGCTCCAAAGGACCTGCTGATTCTCGTTAGGGTCTAATGCAACTGGCAACTTTAACTTGAAACCAGTGCTCATTTGCCATTCTGAAAATCCTAGGGTCCTTAAGAATTATGTTAAATCTACTCTGCCTGTGCTTTATAAATGGAATAAGAAAGCCTGGATGATAGCACGTCTGTTTACAGCATGATTTACTGAATATCTTAAGCCCACTGGTGAGACCTGCTGCTTTTAAAAAAAAAATTCTGGCCAGGTGCGGTGGCTCACGCCTGTAATCCCAGCACTTTGGGAGGCCGAGGCGGGCAGATCACAAGGTCAGGAGATCGAGACCATCCTGGCTAACATGGTGAAACCCCGTCTCTACTAAAAAATACAAAAAAATTAGCCAGGTGTGGTAGTGGGCACCTGTGGTCCCAGCTACTCGGGAGGCTGAGGCAGGAGAATGGTGTGAATCTGGGAGGCAGAGCTGACAGTGAGCCGAGACTGCGCCACTGTACTCCAGCCTGGGCGACAGAGCGAGACTCCGTCTCAAAAAAAAAAAAAATTCCTTCAAAATATGGCAGCTCATTGACAATGCATCTGTTATCCAAAAGCTCTGATGGAGATGTACAAGGAGATGAATGTTATTTTCATGCCTGCTAACACAGCTTCTATTCTGCAGCCCATGGATCAAGGAGCAATTTCAAATCTCAAATCTCAAATCTCATTATTTAAGAATACATTTCAGCCAGATATGGTGGTTCATGCCTGTAATCCCAGCACTTTGGGAGACCGAGGTGGGCAGGTCACCTGAGGTCAGGAGTTCAAGACCAGCCTGGCCAACATGGTGAAACTCCATCTCTACTAAAAATACAAAAATTAGCCGGGAATGTTGGCGCATGCCTGTAATCCCAGCTACTCGGGAGTCTGAGGCAGAAGAATTGCTTGAACCTGGGAGGTGCAGGTTGCAGTGAGCTGAGATCGTGCCATTGCACTCCAGCCTGGGCACCAGAGCGAGACTCTGTCAAAAAAAAAAATAAGAAGAAGAAGAAAGACATGTCATAAGCTATAGCTGTCAATAGATAGTGATTCCTCTGATGGATCTGGGCAAAGTAAATTGAAAACTTTCTGAAAAAGATTTACCATTCTAGATGCCATTAAGAACATTGGTGACTAATGAGAATATCTGACAAATTTGAAGAGTATTCTGAACAACCAACATAGCAACTAGAAATACCTTACTGTATGAGAAATGGTAGTCCCTGAGAAAGCCCCTAAGAGGAACAGCTTAGGGCAGACTTGTTAGTATCTTTAAATATTTGATGAAAGACCATTCTATTAAAGATAAATTTAATGTATAATGCTTGAGTAGGTAAAAATATCAACATTAATAAGAGTTTGGAAGTTTGGTAGAAGTTGATTCCAACCCACATGGATAACTTGAGGGGTTCAAGACTTCAGTGTAGGAAGAAACTGCAAATGTGGTAGAAATAGGAAGAGAACTAAAATTAAAAGTGGAGCCTTAAGATGGGACTGAATTGTTGCAATCTCATGATAAAACTTGCAATCTCATGATAAAATGTAAGTGAATGAGGAGTTGCTTCTTATGAATGAGCAAAGAAAGTGGTTTCTTGAGATGAAATCTACTACCTCTGGTGAAGATGTTGTGAACACTGTTGAAATGACAACAAAGGATTTGGAATATTACATAAATTTAGTTTACAAGGCAGCAGCAGGGTTCGGGAGGATTGACTCCAATTTTGAAAGAAATTCTCCTGTGGATAAAATGCTACCAAACAGCATTGCCTGCTACAGAGGAATGTTTCGTGAAAGGAATAATCCATTGATGTGGCTGGCAAACTTTATCGTTGTCTTAAGAAATTGCTCCCTTTTCTCATCTGTCGCCAAGGTGCTCTGTCCTAAAGAAACTAAAGCTGCACTGGGGTGAGGCCCACTTCATTCGGTGACTAACACCATGCCTGGCAAAGACAGCCCTGCATTACCCACACCGTGGCCTCTGTCTTCATCTCCAAGCTCCACTACATCTACTGGACCCTCACCCTGCATGCTGATGAGGTGACCATCACAGAGGATAAGATCAATGCCCTCATTAAAGCACCTGCTGTAACAGTTGAACCTTTTTGACCTGGCTTGTTTGCAAAGGCCCTGGCCAGTGTCAACATCAGAAGCCTCATCTGCCATGTAGGGGCGGTGTACCTGCTCCACAATGGCTCAATCCCCAGGCTTAAAATCAAGGCACTTTGTTAGGGAAACCTGGAAAGAAATAACAATTGCTGGAACATTTGAGTTATATCAACCTGTTTTGCCTTGAACTCAACAATGCATCATGTATTCGGTGTATTCTGTTTGCTACTCAAAGAAGATGGAAACATAATATTAGAGAAAAGGCAACTCAATTTGATTCTTCTTGAAGGTACATAGCACTAATAATGGCTAACAATATGAATATTTTTACTGAGTGCTTTCCATAAGCCAGACAAATTCTAAATATGTATTCACACAAAAGGGAGAAGACCATGCTTGGTGACAAAGAAAGATATAATTTATATCTAAGAACAAATACTTTAGTAATCTTTTAAAAATTGACAAGTATTGGCAAGGTTATGGAGACACTGGAAACCTCATACATTGCTAGTGTGAATGTCAAATGGTGTAGCCACTTTAGGAAGCAGTTTGGGGCTGGGCGTGGTGCTTCACGCCTGTAATCCCAGCACTTTGGGAGACTGAGGTGGGCGGATTACTTGAGGCCAGGAGTTCGAGACCAGCCTAGCTAACATGGCAAAACCGTCTCTACTAAAAATAAAAAAAAAATGCAAAAGTTAGCCAGGCATGGAGGCATGCACCTATAATCCCAGCTACTTGGGAGGCTGATGCAGGAAAATCACATGAACCTGAGAGACGGAGGTTGCAGTGACCCAAGATCGCACCACCGCACTCCAGCCTGGATGACAGAGCAAGACTCTGTCTCAAAAAAAAAAAAAAAAAAATGAAGAAAGCAAGAAAGCAGTTTGGTAATTCCTCAGTAAGTTAAGCAGAGTTACCATATGACCTAGCAATTCAACTCCTAGATATATACTCAAGAGAATTTATGCAAAAATTTGTATATGAAATGAATAGTTCATGAAAAATTTCATATACATATTCATATACAGCATTATTCACAGTAGCCAAAAAGTAGAAATAACCTAGATATCTATCAACTGGTGAATGAATAAACAAAATACAGTTTATTTTTGCCATGAAATATTCGGCCATAAAAAGAAATGAAGTATTAATACATGCTACAACATGGATGAAACTTGAAAACATTATTCTAAGTGAAAGAAGCCAGACACCAAAGGACACATATCATGTGATTCCCTTTATTTGAAAAATCTAGAAAAGGCAAACCCATAGAAACAGGTTAGTGTGTCTATTAGAGTAGATTGGTGGTTGCCAAGAATAGAGAGAAAGAGGAATGGTAAGGGACTGTTTAATGCATAAAGGATTTCTTTTTGAAGTCATTAAAATGTTCTGGAATTAGAGAGTGGTGATGGTTGCACGACCTTGTGAATATACTAAAAACCACTCAATTTTATACTTTAAAAGGGTGAATTGTTTGCCACCAGCCTGGGCAACATGGCAAAACCCTGTCTCTACAAAAAAATACACAATTTAGCCAGATGCAGTGGCACACACCTGTAGTTTCAGCTGCTCAGGAGGCTGAGGTGGGAGGATCACTTGAGCCGAGAAGGTTGAGGCTGCAGTGAGTCGTGCGCATCACTGCACTCAAGCCTAGAAGACCCTGTCTCAAAAATAAAAGGGTGAATTGTATGCTATATGATTTATACCTCAATAAAAAATTAATTATTCCTTTTAAGAAAACAAACAAACAGGCCAGGCACGTTGGCTCACGCCTGTAATCCCAACACTTTGGGAGGCCAAGGTAGGCAGATCACTTGAGGTCAGGAGTTTGAGACCAGCCTGGCCAACATGGTGAAATCCCACCTCTACTAAATATACAAAAACTAGCCAGGCATGGTGGTGCGTGCCTGTAATCCCAGCTACTCAGGAGGCTGAGGCACGAGAATTGCTTGAACCTGGGAAGCAGTGGTTGCAGTGAGCCAAGATCATGCCACTGCACTCCAGCCTGGGCAACAGAGCGAGACGCTGTCTCAAAAAAAAAAAAAACAAAAAAAACCTTTACTGGAAGTTTAAAAGGGGAAAAAAAAAACTCTGTCTTTATAGTTTTGAAAGAGAGAGCAAACATGAGTTAAGGAAACATGAATATGGCCTGATTGATGAGAGGTACAGAATACAGGGAACGGATGCTCATTAAAAGAGTCATTGACAAATTCAAAGAGTATTCTGAACAACCACCATAGCAGCTAGAGATACCTTACCATATGAGACATGGTAGTCCCTGAGAAAGCACCTAAGAGGAATAGCTTAGGGCAGACTTGTTAGTATCTTTAAATATTTAATGAAAGACCATTCTATTAAAGAGAGATTTAATGTATAATTCTTGAGAACAAAACTAGAATCATGTAGGGGAAGGTCACAGGGAATAGAATAGGGACTTTTTTTTTAAGTAAACAGAACTCTCTACCATGAAGCGTACTGTGTTCCCCATCACTGGAAGCATTCAGAGGGATGAGTAATCTTTTATCTTTTGCCAGGAATGGTGGTAAAGCATTCCTGTATTAGAAAGAATACTCGACAAAGTTACCTGGGGCATATCTCCAATATATATCTATGTAGCCTTTTTCTTACTAGGGTCAGTTTGTCAGAAAAGCTAAAAGGGATGATCATTGGCAAATGAAATATTCTCTGAAAAGAATGATATACGGTGGGAAATTGGGAGAGAGACCTGCGAACGATAGCCTAATTGCATTTTCAACACGAAATGAAATTGGATGCTGGAGAATGCCGAGATGTCATAAAAGGTGCTTATGTTGTTGAAAAGGGACATTTCTTGTATGATTTTCAGTTCAGAAGCTGACAGAGATGACATATGTAATGAAAAACTACCTGCAAACCTAAAGCGATAAGCCAGGCTCACTGAAAAGCTGAGAAGTTGAAACATGAGAAATAGCAGTGAATGTATTCTCAGATCAATTTTTGGCTGTGTTCAGCTCAGATCTGGTTGCAGCATATGGCTGTGAACTTTAAATATGCTCAATAATGCATCATTGATCTCTGACTTATTTCACCTGATGAAGATAACACGCGATTGAGTCATTTTTGCCACAACTGGGTTTTCTTTAGGAATCCCGATGGCTTCTATTAAACATTAATATAATGAATATATGTATCTCTCCGAGGCTCAACACTTGACACTTGAACAAGCCACTTGAAATTATATAAATCGTCATTACTGATATTCTTTGTGTCAACCTAAGAAATCAGCAGAGAGACTCTCTAAAAATACTGAGTTTAATTGGGAATAAGCAGAAGAATTGCAATCCAGAACACTGTGGCCATAGTAAATTGTGGGCATATTTGAGGAGGTTGAGGTAAGGGAAAACTTTTAAAGGCAAAAGAAGTATACATAATTTGTTTTGAAACAAAGAGAACATTGGTTACAGTGGCTTATCACAGAAGTTGATGTCAGTTCATTAGTGGAGACAGTGTGCCAGGCAAGCATTCTTGCGCATTTGGCTAGCTGTCCTGTCATTCATGAAGCAAGATGCAGGTTAGAAAGTCTTTGGCAAAAGTTCTTGTTACAGGCATATGTGCATAAGACCATAAGAGACTTTCAGAGTCTTTGTTATAGTTCTTATCATAGGCATGTGTGCAGGAGGGCTTTCCCTTTCTAACCTGACTCTTTTTTTGTTTGGATTTGACATGAGTGACTCCATCTTGAGATTGACAACTTTCACATTGGTATTGTGAAGAAGTTATTTTTATCCTATCTCTCTCTCTTTTTTTTTTTTTTTTTTGAGATAGAGTCTCACTCTGTTGCCCAGGCTGGAGTGCAGTGGCGTGATCTTGGCTCACTGCAACCTCCACCTCCTGGGTCCAAGCAATTCTCCTGCCTCAGCCTCCCGAGTAGCTGGGACTACAGGTGTGTGGTACCACACCCAGCTAATTTTGTATTTTTAGTAGAGACAGGGTTTCACCATGTTGGCTAGGCTGGTCTCGAACTCCTGACCTCAGGTGATCCGCCTGCCTCAGCATCCCAAAGTGCTGGGATTACAGGGGTGAGCCACCACGCCCGGCCATCCTATCTCTCATTTCAAACATTTATGTAAGTAGCTTTTTTCCTTGAATGTCAGCCAACTTCACCCTGGAAGAGTGTACCCAATGCCCATTTAGGGCAGGGTAAAATTTGTTAACAAACAGACTCAAATTTATTTCTTGCTTCCTTAACAGTCTTTAATCACCCAGACTGGAAAGCATTATTTTGTTTGTTCCAGAAAAACCTGATTGGTTTACCAGAGAAGTCAGTTTTGATGGCTTCATGTCGCTATTGAATGAAATTTCACATGCAGCACCCTGGGTTCCAGGGCTAATAGATCACCATTGCAGGGAAAGCTGGGTTTAGATAGCCATTTCTGTTCCTTCTATGACAATAGATGTGCATGTTCTAGCAGGCAAAAGCTCGGTATTTGCATCGAAATCCAGCTCACCGTTTGCCTTCTGGGCATTATGCCAAGTTATAGTGTTTCCATTCTTTTATATTTGTTTTAAGCTTTAATGAACCACTTCTAATGAACTGATCTGCTTTTGTGAATTAGGGATATAATGCGACATAATGACAACAATGAAGCCCGACCAACGCATTTAACAAGCAAAAGCACTAACATGAAAATGGTGTGGAAGTGCATTAGCCAAGAGGACCAGCACCCTGTTAAGTAGCAATTACTGAAACAAATTAAATGAGATAATTTAAGAATAGATCAGATCATAACAGTGATAAGGAGACTGTCAAGTGGTCAAGCAGTCTGTAAGCAGTAGCATGGTAGCAGCTGCTAAATTGGCTTGTCTTCCATAGACTCAGCAAGTAAGAAGCCCAAATGGATTTAGACAGTTTAGTATTCACAGGAAAAGAAAGTCAGCATGGCGTCAGCTCCCTGTATCCCTAGTCTCACAGCATGACACCAAACAGAGGAACCAGATGACAGATGTCAGGAATGGTGAGTTGCTCTGTTGTTGAGGAGCAGGGCAGGATCAGCATTGCATAGCCCTGTTACTGTGCCCCCCAGTTTTGTCCACTAGATGTCTTTCTTGCCTCACCCTAGTCCCTACCCTGTTAAGAGCCAACCCTAAACTACTGCTAAGTATTTTTATAGATCTTCACAGAAGCTTGCAGCCGAACCCTTAGGTGGGGGCACAAGGCAGAAAGTTCTGCATTCAATTGAAACTAGGAGGATAAATGAGAAATGGCCTGTGACAGACTCCTACCAGACAGAGGAGAGCCTGCCTCAAAGTGGCTCCGCACCATGCTCATTATCTCGCCTTGCTCCAGGAGGAATTTCAGGCTATTCAGAGCTGTGAAGCCTTGCCTACTTAGCCTTTGTGGAGATGTTCAAAGTTGCTAGAACACACTGGCAGGGTTGTTCCTCTAAAGACCAATGTCTGAAGCAAGATGACTGAATGTATTGCTTGCTATAGTAAGGGAGAACTGTGCTAGCTATGCACAGTCTGTCTCCAAGCAGAACAAGCCGTTGATCTTACGTAGAGTTTTAGAGCACAGTGGAGTTCAGGGATCAGCGAATTTGCAGAGGTGTTAGAGATTGGTATCTCACCTGTAAGAAGCTGATTGCTGTGATGAGGCTGTTGTTGATTGTCAACACGTGGAAGCATGTGCTTAGGACTGTTTATGATTGGCTGTCATCGAGAAGTTGTCATTGACCATTGAGGCAGTTGTCCTTGCTGAATTGAATGGGGTCTCACTGCTACAGTTACCAGGGCTTCAAGGCAGTCAGTACTTTTCTAGTAGAAGCCCAATTTCGGGCTCTGGTACCCGATGTGCAATTGATGCCAAACACTGACACACAGCAGTTTGGAGACAGAGGAAGGTTTGTTCTATTTGGCCAAAGCAACAAGGTAGGAAAGCAAGATGTCTCAAATCCATGTTAACAAAAAGAAAAAGCAGGGAATTTTTATGTGGCTAGAGAATAAAGGAGGGGGAGTTTTAGGGAATCAAGGTGAAAAGTCTGTTTCTTCAGTCCCACATGACACCTTGAACAACCAGAGTTCTGGGCGTCAGCAGCTGGTTGCAATAGCTTTCAATGCATTCATTCCTTCAGCAAACACCTTTTGTGACCCTGAAGTTACCTCCTCCCACTTGACAAACAGCACATCAGAAGTTTATAGTTATATTGTGGGAAAAATGGATATTGGGCAAAAAGCGAGTGGTTAACATGAGCAAGCAAGCAAGGTCCTGATCAGAAATCTTATTATTTCAGTCACTAAAAAATGCTGGGGTGCTGAAAATCTCAAGTGACCCAGTTACAGTAGTAGTGTTGCAGGCAAACCCCCAAATTTAGGTTCAGCTCACGAGGCCAAGTGGGTTCTTGGCTTCACGCAAGAAAGAATTCAAGAGCAAGCCAACAGGCTGGGAGCAGTGGCTCACGCCTGTAATCCCAACACTTTGGGAGGCTGAGGCGGGTGCATCATCTGAAAGTCAGGAGTTCAAGACCAGCCTTGCCAACATGGCGAAACCCTATCTCTACTAAAAATACAAAAATTAGCCAGGCATGGTGGCGCGTGCCTGTAACCCCAACTACTCGGGAGGCTGAGGCAGAAGAATTGCTCGAACCCAGGAGGCAGAGGTTGCAGTGAGCCGAGAGGGAGCCACTGCACTCCAGCCTGGGCAAAAGAGGGAGATGCTGTCTTAAAAAATAAATAAATGAAAAAAGAGCAAGCCGACAGAGTAAAGTGAAAACAAGTTTATTAAAAAGTAAAGGAATAAAAGAGTGGCTGCTCCATAAGCAGAGCAGGACTACCCCATATGCAGAGTAGCATTGAGGGAGCTGCTAGCTGGCTATTTTATAGCTATTTGATTATATGCTATGCAAGGGGTGGATTACTCATGAGTTTTCTGGGAGCTCCTGGAACTGGGGGTTTCTCCCCCACCCAGACCATACAGGGTAACTTCTGGATGTTGCCATGGCATTTGTAAACTATCACGACACTAGTGGGAGTGTTTTTTACTATGCTAATGCATTATAATTAGCATATAATGAGTACTGAAGGTTGCTTTTTTGCCATCTTGCTTCTAGCTGGTTTAGGCTGGTTTCTTTACTGTCCCCTGTCTTATCAGTGCGGTCATGTGACCTGTTGTTTACTGTCTCCTGTCTTTATCAGTGGGGTCTTGTGACCCACTGTTTTGGGAACTGGTCCTTGCAGGCATTATTAAGCTGTTTCCTTAGCCTTAAACATCTTATGACTGCTGGTCATGACTGGCAAGGGATGTGCCTCGCTAGTTTTAAGATGGAGTTGATTTTAAAATGGTGTTACCCTGGGTCTCCCATGCTGCTGTTTCCCTAACATAATCCTCCCTTTGCTGATCAGAGAACCCTTAATCTTAAGGAGAGATGAAGGACAAAAGTCATTCTTCTGTAACTTCTTCCTGCTGATTTTATGAGCATAGCCCTGCCTAGTAAAGGAGGAGTAAAAAATATCTGGATGCCTGATCTAAGGGGCCTAAAGGCAGGATGTCTTTATTTCCCAACTCAGAAGATAGGACAGGTTAGAAGCCTTGTGCCAGCATCATCTTTATATGGGATTATTATAATCTAGATGACACAAATTTCACCAAGACGTTAAACAAGCAAGGGCCAAAGATTAGTAATAACAAGATAGCCATCAAAGGTCCTAGGAAGGGCAAAAACCAAGTGAGACTTGGGAGGGCGCTTTTAATGAGAAGTTGCCCCATGGGGCCAACGAGCCCATGACAGCTCCAACCCTAGCCAATATAAGGCCAATTGCCCGTGTAGCGCTCAGGTGAGTGATGTTATATAATTCTATGTTAGGGGGCTCTGCTTGTCCTATTGTACATTGATCCAGGAACCAAACATTATCAATACCCTGGTAACCATGTGTTTTATGATCCCACACGAAACATAAGTTATTTATAGGCTGATTGAATGGGTGACCACATAGCCATAGATATCCACTGGGGGTGCAAATCTGTATGGGATGGGAGTTGTTAAGAAGGCTGAGTACCTGTAGGAGGGACTAAGGCTGTTACTTATGTGTTTATTTGCAAAACAACAGCTTTAGGTGTCCTAGGGGTTCACAAGTGTAGGTCATGGTGTCTTTCTCAGGTGCCTGCGGGGCCTTATAAGAAACAGGTTTAATCTTTGACAAGTATACCCAGCTAGTGACTCCCTCAAATTTAACAACAGCTGAAGTGCTTAGCAACACCTGATAGGGGCCCTTCCATTTTGGTTAAAATTGATCTTCAGGGAATCCTTCTCTCCAAGTTTTTAATAAGACTAAGTCTCCTGGTTGAACAGGGAAGCTATGAATTTTTGTGAAAGTGTTCCTGATGCATGTCCATTGAACAAACATGGAAGTAACATATGACTGTTTACCTTGGGGTGGAGAATTAACCCTTCTGTTTATAATTTGATATTTTATTGCCATGAAGAATCTGTCAGTCTTATAAGCTCTATTTTAATATTAAGGCTGGTCAGTTGTGCCTGAATTCCAAGGGGTGGTGGGGGGAGTATAGCAAGGTGTGTCCAACCCCCCACTTCCTTCATGGGCTGAACTATTTTTTCAGGTTTTTTAATTCTTTTTGGCTAAGAGGGTGTTCATTCTGTTGGGGGGCTTAGGATTTTATTTTTGTTCATATATTTCCTTTTTTGTCAAGGTATAAAAGAGGCAGTATCGATAGCCAAGCTTTTATTTTGTCCCATTATCGATGCTGGGGTGACTTGCTACCTGCCTCGGGTCCATCATGTCCTTCAGTGGGAACCCTGTAGCAAGGGACTTAGAGTCAAAAGATTTATAGCCAATTAAACATTACAGGCCAGATGGGATTGGAGATGGACAGGCATTCATCAACCCTTAAAACCCCTTTTAAGCAACCTCCGAGGCAAAAACAAAGGTCATAAAATTGACTTTTCTATAAATTCTATGCATTGATCTATTGTAATCTTCGCTTTAGCAATTAGCTATACAAAACACAAGCATTTTTTTTTTCAGCTGCACAGGCATCTGTGCACCTGGCCTCGATTAGGAGGGTCTGAATTAATTGTATCCCTCAGGACCAGCCCTAACAATCTCATGTGATAGTCCCTGGGCCACCTGGAGGGATTTAATAGTTTTAAATTCTGTAGGTAAAACAAAATATTTAAAAATTAGCAACGTTTTAAACAAAAGGTCATAGGCCTTGCCTAATTCTAAAGAATGATAGGACAGGAAGCCCATAGGTAGCCAAACATTTAAATTATTTAGTATCAAGGCATAGAACAAAATTATATAATTTCAGATAAAGGCAAAATTATTAAATGAATTTTAATGTTTTGAATACAGGTCTGTCCCTGTGTCTCACAAAAGCAGTTTATGGCTGGGTGAGGTGGCTCACACCTATAATCCCAGCACTTTGTGAGGCTGAGCTGGGCGGATCACCTGAGGTCAGGAGTTCGAGACCAGCCTGGCCAACATGGTGAAACCCCATCTGTACTAAAAATACAAAAATTAGCTGGGCGTGCTGGCAAGCACCTGTAATCTCAGCTACTTGGGCGGCTGAGGCAGGAGAATTGCTTGAACCTGGGAGGCGGAGGTTGCAGTGAGTCGAGATTGAGCCATTGCACTCCAGCCTGGGCAACAGAGCGAGGGAGAATCTGTCTCAAAAAAAAAAAAAAAAAAAAGCAGTTTACTTTGCCGCTTTTGCCCAGGTCTAAAGACAAGACTTTGGTTAACTTGGGTTTGGTGTGAGATACTGGCAGGACTCAATGTCTTCTTCAGATGAGATATGTGTACCCAGGAGTCAAAGCTCTGTAACTTAGCACAACGATTAATTAATAACACCTGATAAGGACCCTTTTAACGGGACAAGAAGGAGTCCTTTAACTGGTTTTCTTCCAGCATATGTAATTATTAGGCTTGAGGCGGTGATACTGGAGTTCATGGTCTGACTAGAAGCTGTAGAAAGATTCTACAGCCTTGCAGTGATTAATTTTTATAGCCTCAATAAGCCCCGGTAATAAGACTGAGAGACTTAATTTAGGATGTTGATTTTGAGGACATTTGTTTAAGATGTAAACAGGCTCAAAACACTTGATTCAAACAGAATCATGGGTTATTGTAAAATAAGTCATACATTTAACCAAGAGGGATAAGTGATAATTAAAAAACCTCAAAGGCAATACAGAAAGTTAAATGGATGTAAAAACCTTAACCCTTTTAAATATCAGATGGTTTTTTGTTTTTTAAGACGGAGTTTTGCTCTTGATGCCCAGGCCTGAGTGCAATGGCATGATCTTGGCTCACGGCAACCTCCGCCTCCCAGTGTTACAGGGTGAGTCTTTGTTCTTAGAACTCCCAAGATGGTGGCGGCCGCTCCCAAGATGGCAGCAAGCCTTTTGTTCTCTGACCTGGGGTTCTTTTCCTCATGGATTACAAGGAATAGAACCTTGGGCCATGCGGTGAGTGTTATAGCTCTATTAGAAGCCGTGGGTCATGGAAGAGAACCATGGAGCCCAGCAACTAGTGTTCAGCTCAATTAAGACGAACCCGGGCACTTAGCCATGCAGGAACAATGGCTTTAGCCTGATCGGGAGCAGCAATGGGTGCCTTGCTGGATCAGGAGCTCAGCGGACACCCTGCCGGATCTGGAGGGGCGGGAGTCAACAGCGGGTCTGCGACGGCGGCATTCAGCAGTGGTGGACGGCGAGAGAAAGCTCAGCTTGAGCCGGAAGAAACACGGACCAGAAGAGTGTGCAGTTGCAAGATTTAATAGAGTGAAAACAGAGCTCCTATACAATAGGAGGGGACCCAAAGGGGGGTTGCCCCTACTGGCTGGAATGCTGGGGGTTTATATCCCGATCATTGTCCCTCCCTGTGTGCTCTCAGGCGATATATGATTTGACTGTTTCCTTACCTCCTGCTTTTAGCCTAATATGTATTTTAGTGAGCCCTCTTTACTACCTGATTGGTCAGGTGTGAGCTGAGTTACAAGCCCCGTGTTTAACGGTGGGTGCGGTCACCTTCCCCAGCTAGGCTTAGGAATTCTGAGTCAGCCTAGGAAATCCAGCTAGTCCTCTCTCACCAGGTTCAAGCGATTCTCCTGCCTCAGCCTCCCAAGTAGCTGGGATTACAGGCATGCACCACCATGCCCGGCTACTTTTGTATTTTTAGTAAGAGACAGGGTTTCTCCATGTTGGTCAGGCTGGTCTCGAACTCCCAACCTCAGGTGATCTGCCCTCCTCAGTCTCCCAAAGTGTTGGGATTACAACAGGCGTGAGCCACCATGGTAGGCCTGTGTTTTGTTTCTTTAGCAATCAAAAACCTAATAAAGACAGCATAGGAATGATAAAACCTTATTTCTTAAGCCAGTTACCAAAAAGATAAAGAAAAACCTATTGCAGCATGACTGCTCCTACTTATGGGAAGCCCATTTAGATAACCTGGAAGTCAAACTTGATGATAAAAGTGCTTGAATTTAATCAGACACAGAAAGAGTGTGTTCAAGGTTATGAGGATAGCAGGGGAATACATGACTCTAAGGAATAGTATGAAAAGTTTTCTACCGGACGTGGTGGCTCACACCTGTAATCCCAGCACTTTGGGAGGCCAAGGCTGGCGGATCACGAGGTCAGGAGATCAAGACCATCCTGGCTAACACGGTGAAAACCCGTCTCTACTAAAAATACAAAAACTTAGCTGGGCGTGGTGGCGGGCGCCTGTAGTCCCAGCTACTCGGGAGGCTGAGACAGGAGAATGGTGTGAACCCAGGAGGCAGAGCTTGCAGTGAGCCAAGAGCGCGCCACTGCACTCCAGCCTGGGCGACAGAGCAAGACTCTGTCTCAAAAAGAAAAGAAAAGAAAAGTTTTCTGATTACATTGAAAATTATGGCATATCAAGAAAAGCCAAAAGTACAGAATCAAGTTATGCTACAGGAAAACACTGCTTTTCTAGACCTTCAAGATAAAACATTTTAGCATCAGGCCATAATAGTTAGAATTAGAGGAAATAAAAGAAAGTTACAGGAGCTGGCAAAAAAGCTGAAGGAAAGATCATCTCAGGCCTTCTCAAGCAGAAAAAAAGCTGAGAGCAAGGAGACTTGGCAAAAGTTGAACTTCTGAGATGTGATTCTGAGTTTTTAAAAGAAATAGGCAGGCCAGGTGCAGTGGCTCACACCTGTAATCCCAGCACTTTGGGAGGTCGAGGCAGGCAGATCACCTGAGGTCGAGAGTTCGAGATCAGCCTGACCAACGTGGAGAAACCCCGTCTTTAATAAAAATACAAAATTAGCCGGGCGTAGTGGCATATGCCTGTAATCCCAGCTACTGGGGAGGCTGAGGCAGGAGAATCGCTTGAACCTGGGAGATGGAGGTTATGGTGAGCTGAGATCGCACCATTGCACTCCAGCCTGGGCAACAAGAGCTAAACTCCATCTCAAAAAAAAAAAAAAAAATAGGTTAGGCCAGGCACAGTGGCTCACGCCTGTAATCCCACTTCAGGAGTCTGAGGTGGGGGGGATCGCTTGAGGCCAGGAGTTTAAGACCAGCCTGACCAACATGCTAAAACCCCGTCTCTACTAAAAATACAAAATTTAGCCAGCTGTGATGGCGCATGCCTGTAATCCCAGTTACTCAGTAGGCTGAGGCAGGAGAATAGTTTGAACCTGGGAGGTGGAGGTTGCAGTGAGCTGAGATCATGCCATTGCACTCCAGCCTGGGCAACAAAAGCGAGACTCCATCTCAAAATAAATAAGTAAATAAATTTTTGAAATTAAAAATTTTTTATTTTAATTTTAATTACAGGTGTGGTGGCTCACACCTGTAATCTCAGTACTTTGGGAGGCTGAGGCAGGAGAATTGCTTGAACCTGGAAGGCAGAGGCTGCAGTGAGCCGAGACTGTGCCACGGCACTCCAGCCTGGGCAACACAGCGAGATTCTGTCTCCAAAAAAATAAATATAAATAAAGGAAATAGATTATAAAATTGAAAGTAAAATTTTTTCTAATTTCAGTAAGAGCAAATCAATACCTTAGGAAAATCTTGTTTTAATATAGGGGACCAATCTTAAAAGACTATTATAAATAATTCCCTTTAAATTATAGCTAACTATGTGTGGTGCAACTCAGGGTGAACTCGCACATGTTTCAGGTGACTTAAACCCTCTTTTTTTTTTTTTTTTTTGAGACAAATTCTCGTTCTGTCACTCAGGCTGGAGTGCAGTGGCGTGATCTTGGCTCACTGCAAACTCCGCCTTCCAGGTTAAAGCGATTCTCCTGCCTCAGCCTCCTGAGTAGCTGGGACTACAAGTGCGCTCCACCACGCCTGGCTAGTTTTTGTATTTTTAGTAGAGACGGGGTTTCACCATGTTGGCCAGGCTGGTTTCGAACTCCTGACCTCATGATCCGCCCGCCTCAGCTTCCCAAAGTGCTGGGATTACAGGCGTGAGCCACTGCACCTGGCCAACCCTTCTTTTCTTATGCTAAATTCTTCCCTTACCCTACTAGGCTGAGGACAAGAGAAACTCACCCAGCCTCCCGTTCCTATCATTACAGTTCATGGCTATCACTCTAGTGGAATGGGAAGCATGGGAAAGCACAGACTTATCAAATTATAAGGATGCTAAAAGTCGGGGATTATACCCATGAACCACAGGAAAGCTCAGAGGAGGGCATTGCCTCTGGAAGGAAAACATGCAAAGCAGCACCTGTGCCCACATAAGGTCAGAGATGTCTGACACTCAGATTGGACCCCAAAGGGGGTTCCCGGGGGGATCCTCTGGACCTCAGCCTCTCCAAAGGAAACACCCTTGGCAGAGGTTCTGAGGTCTAGTACTAAACCCTGCTTAGAATTTTCTCTGGCAGTTGCAATACTGTTTGGCCCCAATATTGTTTGGAATCTGGAGTTCGCTGTTGAATGGAAAAGTGGAATGGAGTTGCATGTATCCAGGCTTTTGGGCTGCTGTTCTAAGCAGGGTCAGGACTAGTTAATATGTGAGGTTCTCTTTGGTGCTGTTTGGCCCCAGGGTTCTTTGGAATCTAGGGAGGTTTGGCCTTTAAATATCAAACTGCCGTGAAAACTGCTTTACCTGAAATTTTGGTTCACAGCATTATATTACCTATTGGGGCAAACAAAGTAAAACTGGCAAGCTTGTATTGCTATCTCATGGCTAGGTTTCCAAGCTATTGGATCTTTGTGTGTGTTTGTGTGTATACATGTCTAGATGTGGTTATTTGTATGTACACTTATTGTTATATGATGTGTCTACACATTGACTTAAAAGAGTACTCATAAGTAAATAAATCTGAGCAATTTCAAATTCATGTGACTTAAGTATAATTTACTAAACAAGTTTGTTTTAAAATTATTGATAAAATAAAAATGAGTATGCCTTCAGAATTGTCAGCATACATGCTGGTCTGGATTTTATGTTTGTCTTTGCTAGATACTTTGAGATGTCAGTGTTTGGCATAGAAGGTTATAAAACTGTAACCCAGCCAAAACAAAATGATCTTGGTTTGAGTGCATTTTTTCCAACAAATGAGAGTAATTTAATATTATTTGCTAAATCTTCTGAGTTACTGGTAAAAATACCAATGTATTTAACTTTAAGGCTCTTACTTAGGTTTAGGTGAGCACCTGATGTTCACTGGCTATTAAAAACATGATTAACAAGGAAACAACTAACTTTAAATGATAATGTCTAATACCTCAGTTTACAGAAGTAATCTAGATAAACTGTTAAAAAGGTAAAATAATTAGCCAGGCACAGTGGCTCACACCTGTAATCCCAGCAATTTGGGAGGCCTAGGTGGGCAGATCACTTGAGGTCGGGAGTTTGAGACCAGCCATAGTGAAACCTCGTCTCTACTAAAGATACAAAAATTAGCCAGACACGATGGCTGGGCACCTGTAACCCCAGATACTCAGGAGGCTGAGGCAGGAGAATTGCTCAAACCTGGGAGGCAGAGTTAGCAGTGAGCCAAGGCCATACAACTGCACTCCAGCCTGGGCAACAGAGTGAGACTCTGTCTCAAAAAAAAAAAAAGGGGGAATGAATTGAGTGCAGTGAATGGAATAAATGTTTTAGGGAAACTTTTTATGTAAATTAAAATCTTAAAATTATTTTGGGTGTTCATTGAATATCTGGGCCATTTCCAATTAAGAAAGGTTTGTGATATGGGGAAATATGTATAATTGTATAATTGTTCTTATCTATAAATGCCCATATCTGATAGTTCAGGATTTCTTGCTTTTTAGGATTTCATTAAAGTTTTAGGTTACTAAGGATAAGAATTCTAGTTAACACATAATTCTGTATACAAAATGTGCCTGAAAAAGTTGTGGTTTTATGAGAAAAAGAATAATTTTGTCTAATTCAGAAGGTATCTAAAAGACAATCCTAAGCAAAAAGAACAAAGCTGGAGGCATCACGCTACCTGACTTCAAACTATACTACAAGGCTACAGTAACCAAAACAGCATGGTACTGGTACCAAAACATATATATAGACCAATGGAACAGAACAGAGGCCTCAGAAATAACACCACACATCTACAACCATCTGATCTTTGACAAACCTGACAAAAACAAGCAATGGGGAAAGGATCTCCTAGTAAATAAATTATGATGGGAAAACTGGCTAGCCATATGTAGAAAGCTGAAACTGGATCCCTTCCTTACACCGTATACAAAAATTAACTCAAGATGGATTAAAGACTTAAATATAAGACCTAACACCATAAAAACCCTAGAAGAAAGCTGAGGCTATACCATTAAGGACATAGGCATGGGCAAAGACTTCATGACTAAAACACTGAAAGCAATGGCAACAAAAGCCAAAATAGACAAATGGGATCTAATTAAACTAAAGAGCTTCTGCACAGCAAAAGAAACTATCATCAGAGTGAATGGGCAACCTACAGAATGGGAGAAAATCTTTGCAATCTACCCATCTGACAAAGGGCTAATATCCAGAATCTACAAAGAAACAAATTTACAAGAAAAAAACAACCCCATCAAAAAGTGGGCAAAGGATAGGAACAGACACTTCTCAAAAGAAGACATTTATGCAGCCAACAGACATATGAAAAAATGCTCATCATTATTGGTCATCAGAGAAATGCAAATCAAAACCACGATGAGATACCATCTCACGCCAGTTAGAACGGTGATCATTAAAAAGTCAGGAAACAACAGATGCTGGAGAGGATATGGAGAAATAGGAATGCTTTTACACTGTTGGTGGGAGTGTAAATTAGGTCAACCATTGTGGAAGACAGTGTGGTGATTCCTCAAGGATCTAGAACTAGAAATACCATTTTACCCAGCAATCCCATTACTGTGTATACCCAAAGGATTATAAATTATGCTACTATGAAGACACATGCACACGTATGTTTACTGCAGGACTATTCACAATAGCAGAGACTTGGAACCAACCCAAATGTCCATCAATGATAGACTGGATTAAGAAAATGTGGCACATATACACCGTGGCATACTATGCAGCCATAAAAAAGGATGAGTTCATGTTCTTTGCAGGGACATTGATGAAGCTGGAAACCATCATTCTCAGCAAACTCTCACAAGGACAGAAAACCAAACACCTCATATTCGCACTCATAGGTGGGAATTGAACAATGAGAACACTTGGACACAGGGCAGGGAACATCACACCCCAGGGCCTGTCAGGTGGTAGGGGGCTGGGGGAGAGATAGCATTAGGAGAAATCCCTAATGTAAATGACGAGGTGATGGGTGCAGCAAACCAACATGGCACATGTATACCTACGTATCAAACCTGCACGTTGTGCACATGTACCCTAGAACTGAAAGTATAATAATAATAAAAAAGACACATGCACATGTATGTTTACTGCAGCACTATTCACAATAGCAAAGACTTGGAACCAACCCACATGTCCATCAATGATAGACTGGATTAAGAAAATGTGGCACCTATACACCATGGAATACTATGCAGCCATAAAAAAGGATGAGTTCATGTCCTTTGCAGGGACATGGATGAAGCTGGAAACCATCATTCTCAGCAAACTCTCACAAGTTCTCACTCATAGGTGGGAGTTGAACAACGAGAACACATGGGCACAGGGAGAGGAACATCACACAACGGGGCCTGTCAGTGGGTGGTGGTCTGGGGGAGGGATAGCATTAGGAGAAATACCTAATGTAAATGACGAGTTGAGGGATGCAGCAAACCAACATGGCACATGTATACCTATGTAACAAACCTGCACGTTGTGCACATGTACCCTAGAACTTAAAGTATAATAAAAAAAAAAAAAGAAAAGGTTATTTATGAAACAATGTAGTAAGGAACCAGTAAGTAGGGGAGAGAGATGTGAAAAAAAAAAAGTTTAGATAATAAAATATTCCTTAAAACCTGATAGAAAATTGGAGAAATTTGGCTAATTAACATTTCATAGTTAGAGCTCTTAGTCTTGACTAAAGTAAAATAAGAAATATAAGTATATTTTTTAATATACTTAAGCATGAAGCTGGTTAAGTATGGAGCTAAATTTCACATACATGCATGCATTGCTTCACACCGTTTACTGTTTTGCATGGATAGGGCTGGCACTGGAGTACTTATTGGTCATGTGCCTAGAGTGAATTTCTTGATTGTACAGGATGTATGATGATATTGGTGGACTTACGGATATTGAATTGTGTATCAGGAATAAAATATTCATTATTTGCGTGTTTGGGGGCCCTGAGTAACACTGTAGCCTCCAGGGTAGATTGACTAGGAAAAATTTAGGGTTGGGTTCCTGTTTATTTGTTTTTGCTTCTAATTTTCATTTGTTTGCTGTTTATTCTCCTCCAGGCTTTGCTTGTGGTCGCATATATATAAAACCATTTTTTGTTTGTTTTTTTAGTTTCTAGTGGAAGGCTTTTACTTGGTTCTGTGAATAGTTATTTTATTTTCTATGCATTCCTACCAAGTCATCATTTGTTCCATTTATCTGGAATTCCTAGGCTACCTTTGTTGAGCCCACAGGAACTGATGGAGCACACTAAGCTTTTTAACCTTAAACTAACTTTTTGGATATTAGGCTTCCTGATACTTTAAGCATATTGAGTATACTTTTGTAAATAGAACTTGAGTCATATTTCTCTCTCTCTCTGCCTAATTTCTTCAAAATTTGTAAATTGTTTGTGAATATTCTTAATTCATAGCAATGTGTTTGTTTGCATACAGTTGAGCAGGGTCACTAGGGCTGCTCACGGAGAGAGAACTCAAGAAACCTGACATGCCGGCAAAAGGGTAAGAATTTCTTACCAGTTGGACTTCTGGCCCCTCTCTGTGCAAACTGGTTGAATGAATGGTAAAATATAATGAGAAGGCATGGGAATGTAAATTTTTATAAACATTTAACAAGCTTCCCAAAATCAAATTGCAGCTTCAAAATTGTCTTTTCTGACCTCAAACTTTGAGATGCTACAGCAGGCCCGTGAACCATCCAAAAGAGAGGTAAACAGGATTATTTGATATGTTTAGTTACATGGGAAGCATTGTGAAAATAAAAAATAATGTTTAATCATCTTCAGGTTATATGTTAATGAATGATATTAATATATGTTCCAAAATTATATGGAATTTCTAAAATTCTAATATGTCTGAGTACATGCTGTCAATCATAATTATTGTGTCATTGTAGACCACAGAAATAACCAAATCTCCTTGTCAATAGTGTTTTTAACTATCACTATCTAAAGTCATTGGAACTCCATGGTCTAAGTCAAATTAGCTATGAAAACTCATTAGTTATCAGTGCTATGCACCTAAATTGGAGAAACAGCTGGTATTCAAGAGGACATAAGTCCAGTGTTAAGCATGGACTCATGGAAAACCAAGATGGCCACCTTGTTCTTCCTGAGTCCTTAAAGCTTTTGTTATTAAAGTTTCTGCATTCTATGACTCATCATGGAAAAGATACAATGATCCAGATTAAATATGTATTGATTTGCTGACTTATAAATTGCTAAAATAGTTTATAACCAATGTTTGGTTTACAATCAAAGCTTCAGGTACATTTGGCTACCTGATGGGCCATTTAAACATTTAAATTGTCATTTTCTTTTTTTTTTTTTGAGATGGAGACTCGCCTGCTGCCAGGCTGGAGTGCAGTGGTGCAATCTCAAGTCACCGCAACCTCCGCCTCCTGGGTTCAAGTGATTCTCCTGCCTCAGCCTCCTGAGTAGCTGGGATTACAGGCATGTGCCACCATGCCAGGCTAATTTTTGTATTTTTATTAGAGGCGGGGTTTCACCATGTTGGTCAGGCTGGTCTTGAACTCCTGACCTTGTGATCTGCCCACGTTGGCCTCCCAAAGTGCTGGGATTACAGGTGTGAGCCACTGCACCCAACCATCATCCTTCATTTACAGAGGGCATACACCAGGTAACCAATGGAAACCTCTAGAGGGTACTGAAATCCCAGAAAATTCTGTAACTGGTCCCTTGAGCCACTTGCTCAGGCCTGCTCCCACCCTGTGGAGTGTGCTTTCATTTTCAATAAATCTCCGCTTTTGCTACTTCATTCTTTCCTTGCTTTGTTTTTGCATTTTCAATTCTTTGGTCAAAATGCCAAGAACCTGGACACCGTCCACCCATAACAGTTTCGCTAATTGCATGTGATTGTAAGACAAATAAAAATGATGTTGAGGGCCGGGTGTGGTGGCTCACACCTGTAATCTCAGCACTTTGGGAGGCCAAGGCGGGTGGATCACAGGGTCAGGAGATCGAGACCATCCTGGCTAACACGGTGAAACCCCATCTCTACCAAAAATACAAAAAATTAGCCAGGCGTGGTGGCAGGCGCCTGTAGTCCCAGCTACTTGGGAGGCTGAGGCAGGAGAATGGCGAGAACCCGGGAGGCGGGCTTGCAGTGAGCCGAGATCAGGCCACTGCACTCCAGCCTGGGCGACAGAGCGAGACTCCATCTCAAAAAATAAAATAATAAAAAAAAAAGATGTTGAGGCAGGAGTATAGGGCCTGGAGGCAGGGAACCTAAAGACTTCCTAGAACTAAATCAAATGGAAACACTTCAGCTATGACAGGAAATATTCTCTTCATTTACATAGGTGTACACTGAGTAAATAACTTTGTAACTTCACTTCGTCCTTTTCATTTACATAGGGCGTACACCCAGTAGCCAATGGGAAACCTCTAGAGGGTATTGAAACCCCAGAAAATTCTGTACAAGGTCCCTTGAGCCTCTTTCTCGGGCCCACTCCCACCCTGTGGAGTGTCTTTTCGTTTTCAATAAATATTCGCTTCTGTTGCTTTGTTTTTCCCTTGCTTTGTGTGTTTCGTCCAATTCTTTGTTCAAAACGCCAAGAACCTGGACAACTTGCAGTCCAGACCCTCCTCTAGTAACAATGTTATGTAAGTATTTGGTTGATGTTAGAGTAGTCACTGCATGGGTTCTTCCTGCCTGCTGCACAAACAAAATCAATTCAGGAAGACCACAGCATTGCAGTAAGGAAAGAGTTTAATTGATGTGAGGCTGGCCACGCCACATGGGAGATGGAGTTATTACTCAAATCAATCTTATTGAAGGCTAGTAGGCTAGGGGTTTTTCAAAGGTGGTTTGGTGGGCAGGGGCTAGGGTATGGAAAATGCTGACTGGTTGGGTTGGAGATGAAATCATAGGGGGTTGAAGCTATCCTCTTGTGCTGAGTTGCTTGTGGGTGGGGCCACAGGAGTTGTTGACTGGTCCAGGTGGAGCCATCAGTGTCAGGCATGCAAAAAACCTGAAAAAATATCTCAAAAGGCCAAACTTAGGTTCTACAATGGTAATGTTATCTGCAGGAGTAAATGGGGAAGTTGTCTATCTGGTGGCCTCTGGAATAATGGCTGGCAATGGTCTATGTCTACACTTTAGCAGAGAGAATTCACGCTCCTCTATCCTCCTAGCCTGGTGGTCTCTCAGTTAGCTTTACAAAGGCAGTTGAGTTTTGGGGAAGGGCTATTATCATTTAAACTATAAACTAAATATCTCCCAAAGTTAACTTGGCCTAAGCTCAGGAATTAGGCCCTTAATTAAGGGCAGCTAAAGGCAAGATGGGGTTGGTTAAATCAGATCTCTTTGACTGCCATAATTTTCTCACTGTTAGAATTTTTGCAAAGACTGTTTCATTAGTGCCGTACTCATTTAGGTGAAATGAACAATGTGTATTTTATGTGTTCCAGATGCGTATCAATATCACATAACTGTCAGGGCCCCAGGTATCTGTACCTGTTCAAAAAAATCATGAAGATGAATACTGCGATGAGGACAGCTTGCCCGTCTCAGCAAACTCAGAACTTGTCCTCAGTAGCCAGCCCCTATGGGCCAAGGGGTTGCAAACTTCGACTTGCCGGCAATTACACCTGTTTTCCATCATTCTCCTTGCTGTACCTCGTGGTGGGAGCAGCATGGGAGTCAATAAAGAGAAAGCGACAAGCGGCTGTAGAGCGCGGGGTGGGGTCTCGGGAGAGGAGGGCTGGGTGGGAAGAGGCGCGGCGGGAGGCGGCGCCCGGGTTCGCATTGGCACAGTCGGCGTCCCTCCTCTGGAGGAGGCCGGCGCGCCCGGAAAAGTGGCTTTGCCTGGCGGCGAGAGGCAGAGGTGTCCTCGGTGATAGAGGAAACATGGCCGAGTATACGCGGCTGCACAACGCCTTGGCGCTGATCCGCCTCCGAAACCCGCCGGTCAACGCGATCAGGTAACGGGCTCGGTCGTCTCCAGCCCGGGGACCGTGCGGGCGGCTGGCTACGGAGGCTTTGACTCTCCCCGGCTGGTTTAAACCGAGAAGGACACTCAGAGTTGAGCAACTGGTACATGCCAGGAGCTTTTTTGTTGTTGTTGTTGTTTTTTTAACCTAGATTAGCTTGGTTAATCTTCGCATGGAACTCTCGTCCCCGTTTTATTGATAAGGAAACTGAGGCTGAGACAGATCAACACTTAGGGAGTTGGCCTCGACCTGTTCCTTCATGCGGAGCCCTCCTGCTTACTTGCAACTTTGGCTTTGCAGGCCGACTTTCTAATCCAAAGGTGTTCACTTAGTTCGATGTTGGACTTTGATCCAGCCGCACTCCCCTTCTTTGAGTCCAGGCTGTCCTTACAATGTTTGGCTAAAGGCTTTAGGAATGGGGCAATAACTGGCATTAGTGGGACTTTTTTTTTTTTTTTAATGTTAAAAGTCCCACTAATGCCAGCTCAGTGATTAAAGCAGAATTTTGCCCTGGCCCAGAAACGCAAAATTATTTCTCCAGATTTGTTTAAACCTCAGGACTTTGGTGCTTCCGAGGAAGACTCACATCAGACTAAGCCTATGTAGTAGCATTTTCTGAAAAACTGCACCTTATCTTCTTTTTCTCACTGGGGAGTATTTGCCTTGTGTGGTGCACTTAAAACATTAAAAAGTGAGATCAGTGTTGCCTTTTTGAAAAGTAATGAAGTTATTTGGTTTGGTCCTTCTACATCTCTTGAAAAAAGTAGTTATACATCAGCCTTGAAAAAGAATTACCTATCCACAGGGAATAAGATTAGTGGAAATTATAATTTACCAAGAATATATAAATCATAGAGAGAAAGGTCTTTGGTCAAAATTCTTATCACATGCTGCTGAAGCAAAGAGACTGAAATGAGAAGACCTGCTAATTTTAATAGAATTTAAAAATCCTACTGTCATCAGATTTGATTTATCATTAGTATTAATATTAATTCAATATGAATTATTGCATTTAATAATGTGAAAAAATGCAGGACTAAAATCACATAAGGATGACATGTCTACTAACTTGCCATTCCCAGAATAAAAAGCAAAATATCTGTTATGTTGGTTTTGACAAAGAAAAATGTAAGTAATATGATTACATGTCAATTTTGGACTGGTCTATATACTGATTAGAATTGCTAGATATTAGGACCTTAGGGGGAAAAGTTCCATACTCTAATACCCATGACTAGGAATATTTTCTGACAACTGTTTTTTTTTTTTTTTTTTTTAGCTTGTTTGTTCTGAGACAGAGTCTTGCTCTGTTGCCAGGCTGGAGTGCAGTGGCGTGATCTTGGCTCACTGCAACCTCTGCCCCCCGGGTTCAAGTGATTCCCCTGCCTCAGCCTCCCGAGTAGCTGGGACTACAGGTGCGCACCACCACGCCCAGCTAATTTTTTGTATTTTAGTAGAGACGGGGTTTCACCATGTTGGCCAGGATGGTCTCAATCTCCTGACCTCGTGATCCGCCTGCCTTGGCCTCCCAAAGTGCTGGGATTACAGGCATGAGCCACGTGCCCAGCCTCTGACAACGGTTTTAAATATTTCTGGAATTTAACCTGCTCTCCTTGCCCACCCATGCAACCGCCTGTGCCACCCCCATCCCCTTTGCAGGAGAAATGTTAGGGCCTACCTCATAAAGTTGTAAAGTTTAAATCAGCTGGAAATTATAAAGTGGCATTTAATAGATGTTAGTTATCATTCCTATTAGAAGACCAGTTCAAGCCCTAACAACAGGCTCTGCTACTCAGGACCCACTTCAGTTTCATCAAGATGATATTCTCCACTTGGGAATAAGTACTTCTCTGCCCTTTTTTGTCTGTCCCCTGAACTTTTTTTAGGTAGAAATGTACATCCTAGGAGTTCCTCAAGTTTAACAGATTCCTCAATTTTTTTATTACACTTTTTCTTTCCTCCCTTTCTTCCTTTTCCCCTTCCTATTTCTAATTTTATATGGGAAGTTGTCTCTTCCTAGCTGATTGAGAGATTCTTACTTGAGTGTAACACACACACACACACACACACACAAATTTTTTCCCCAAAACAAATAGTTTAAATCCTTCATTGCTAGTTTAGCCAGCCATGTTTGCTTCCATTCTGATAAACACCAGCCCTCTTTATAAGTATAGGACATGCCTGATTAATAGGCCTGTCTCCCAGAACAATGGCTTTCACACTATTGCTTTACTGTAATCCACAGAGTAAGAAAGCTCACGTTTTTACATAGCAATTCAAGACACACATACAAACAAGTAACTGAAAACAAAGTTTCCTAAAACAAAACCTATCCTTACTTGGTATATTGTTTGATATAGTCTATTTTCTCGTCTCTTCTTTTTCTTTGAAAAAATCCTGGTCACAAGCCACAAACTTGATTTGATGACTTTTGGTTTAAAAAAAAAAAAAACTGTCTAAAAAAAAAAAGGAAAGACCTTCTATAGTCAAAGAAGCTGAAGAGTTTTGGTCAGTAGTAATGAAATGCTGTCTCCACTCCAGACTCTATTTCTTCATGCCTGACAGTATTAACAGGAGAAAATAATTGCATAACTTCTGTGGCCTTTACATTGCTATGATTCTGTCAGCTTGAATCTAGTAAAGTGTGTATCTGTTATGGCTATTTTCATTTTTTTCCTGTTTTTGATATTTGCAAAATTATGAACATAAATAAAAAAGGAAGATAGGTTGAAATGGGAAAAGCTGGTTTCTTCTCCTCAGTGGCACTGATTGAGCTAATTTTGGCTAGTTTTGTAAGCATTGTTTATTCAGAAGGAAATGTATGCCTTTTGGACTTTTTGATGTTATATAATGGTTCTGAATTTGCTTTTCATGATCAGATTTGGCTTCTAATTAACCAGTTGAAGGCAAGAGGTTTTGTCTGATTTCATCTAGGTTAAGAGGTGAAAAGTAATTAGGTGAAAGGGAACCATTATAAACAAGGGCAAGTATCCTTTTTATTTCTTGGGGTTTTATCTAATAGTTGTTGGTCTTAACAATATGGCCTTTACAGAAGTTTGTTGTTGTTTGTTTTGTTTTAAAATTTATTTTTAACCCTGTATACTAAAGAACAGATATTTTACCCAGAATACTTGGAATTCCAAGGCAAAACTGATTGGAATCTGGTTCTGTGATTTTTCCTTTAAGCAGTTCCTCACCACTTGCCCTAGATTCTCTTCCATTGCTTGGTACTTATTAATCCCCTCCTTCACAAATTTTCTCTCTTGGTCTTTGTGACTTTGAGCTCACTTGCTGAATCACTCTGCTGAGCTTGTCCCACTTCTTAAATGAAGATATGTCTGGAGGATCTGCCCTCAGCTCTCTTTTCCTTTGGTAGACTCATTCAGTCTTGGTTTTAGCTATCTCTTCTGTGGATGACTTCCTCATATACTAAAACTTGGCAAAATCTGCTACATGCCCTATCTTTCCACTATCTTGCCTTTATATCTTATCTTAGTTAAGATTACGCTTGGCTGTCACTGACAGAATGGTCAAGGTAATAGTGAATTAGACAATAAAAAGCTAATTTCTCTCACAGCAGTGTCCTGGAATGATACAGCTGCTCCACAATCAACAGGGGCCTCAATTATTTACTCTATCTCTTGCTCTGCCATCCTCAATACATAGCTTCTACCTCCTGATCCAAGGTGGCTGCTCCTGATCTAACCATCATTGGTGCCAGGAGTAGGGAGGAAAGAAAAAGGGAAAAGCATACCCAAATCTTTAAGAACTCTTCCCAAAAGTTGCATATACCAAATATGCTTCCATGCCATTGGCTAGAACTTAGTTCCTTGTGCAGACCTTACTGTAAAGCAGGCTGGAAAATATAGTCTTTATTTTGGGCAATCATATTTTTGTATTAGTCCATTTTCACACTGCTATAAAGACATATCTGAGACTGGGTAATTTATAAAGGAAGGTTTAATTGACTCACAGTTCCACATGGCTGGGGAAGCCTGGGGAAACTTACAATCATAGCGGAAGGCAAAGGAGAAGCAAGTACCTTCTTCACAAGGTGGCAGGAGAGAGGCGTGAGTGTAGGGGAAGCTGCCACTTATAAGCCACTAGATCTCCTGAGAATTCCCTCACAGAACAACAGCATGGGCGAAACCACTGGCATGATCCAATCACCTCCCACCAGGTCCCTCCTTGACATGTGGGGATCACAGTTTGAAATGAAGTTTTGGTGAGGATAAAGAGCCAAACCACATCGCATATATTCAAGTAAAAACCAGGTGTTTTAATACTATGAAGAAGATGGAGAGGAATGGATATTTGAGGTAACTGACAGGCCCTGCCACAGCTCCTAGACTGTTTCTCATTTAATTTTCTTATATTTTACCAATATGAAAAACTGAAAGTAATTTCACCCTTCTCTGAACTTCAACATCACTTTTTCTTTGTACCTTTATTACAGCACTCATCTTAGTGCGCCTTACATGATAAGTTATGTACAAGTATTGGATAACTCCTCATACAGTATATAGAAGACATGTAATAATTTTTTTTTTTTTTTTTTTTTGAGACAGAGTCTCGCTCTGTCTCCCAGGCTGGAGTGCAGTGGCGCGATCTCGGCTCACTGCAAGCTCTGCCTCCTGGGTTCACGCCATTCTCCTGCCTCAGCCTCCCGAGTAGCTGGGACTACAGGCGCCTGCCACCATGCCTGGCTAATTTTTTGTATTTTTAGTAGAGACGGGGTTTCATAGTGTTAGCCAGGATGGTTTTGATCTCCTGACCTCGTGATCTGCCCACCTCGGCCTCCCAAAGTGCTGGGATTACAGGCATGAGCCACCATGCCCGGCCGTAATAATATTTTTAAATTGGTTGGTGTCAATTTTAAGTGATCAAAGTGAAAGCATAGCACAGGAAAATTACATTTTAAAAAAGTGGATTAATTTAATCTGTTCAGTGCTTAATTAATCATAGGCACATGTATTATTTGTAGAACAAATTTAATAGTCATAGTAGACACATATATTATTTGTTGGAAGCTTTATTGAGAAGTATCTACAGTTTTTATCCATTATGTGTGTGTTTAATTTTTCATTTTTAGGAAAGGAAAACACTCTTAATGGTAGGAATTTAATTCTGACTGATTTACTTTATGTATTTTGTTTTCTTTTAGTACGGCTTTACTCCGTGACATAAAAGAAGGACTACAGAAAGCTGTAATAGACCATACAATAAAAGCCATTGTGATTTGTGGAGCGGAGGGCAAATTTTCTGCAGGTAACTTAAGTCTAACCCTCTCCCACTATCTCTGGAATCCAGCCACAGACTGAGACCAATACTGCATTAGCTGTGCTTGTGGGTAATAACTTAGTGTAGGTAATGGATATGACAGACTTGAGTGAGAATGAGAAACATTGTGAAGAAAGGGACAGGAATTACAAGAGAGACCCAGAGAAGAGTTTGGGCTTAGTCTCTTTTATAGTGGATTGGGCTTTTAGAGTATATTTAGTTCCAGACTTGATGGCTGTTATACACCTGCTGATATATACCTGCATTGCATGTATCTCCACCATATATGGGCTTGGGCAAATCCCTTTAACTTCCTGAACCTCAATTTCTCTGTCTATAAAGTAGGAACAATAATATCTATTTTAAGGGGTTTTTGTGACATTAAATGAGATAACATATCTGAAAGCCTCTACTACAGTACCTACACACAGAAGATGGTCAGTAAATGTTATTGTTTAATTCACACAGAGTCTTAGAATTCGTTTTTCTTCTGATAGTCACCCATCTCAGTGACCATGGCACTGCTTTATTGGGTTATTGTGTGAAGATGCAAAATTATTGACAAAATATGGCAAAAGTATTCTGAAATGGTGATTTATTCAATGGTATATATGGCCTCTTTTCCTTAATGAATACATTATACCCTTTGACAAAAGTCACATGGATAATGGGGGCCTATTCAACCTTACTGTAGCCAGAGAAATTTAATATGTGTTAATGGTAGCCTGAAAAGACACAGATGTTAGAATCATGGCAATAAATAAATATAAAAATGTGAATCATTATAATGTTACCATTTATCTTGCCTGTTATGTGCCAGTACCATGTAGGTTATTTATTAAATAATAATAATAAAAATAATAGTATTTTTAAACACATTATATTTTAATTCTCAGTTAGTCCTACAATCCTCATTTACAGGTAAAAAGAGATTTTGAGCCTGGGAGAGATTAATATAATGTCCCAAACCTTAACCAGTTATTAAATGGCTTACTCACTGTTTGGAAATTCAAGGTTTGTCACCCAAGACGATGACGATGACGCAAGGAAAGAGTGCTCAGAATGATAAAGAACTTGATATTTCTTTGTAAGAAAGAAGGTAGATGAGAGAATGTAATTAGAGTTTGGAGGCAGAAAAAATTATTCTTCTAAAAAAGTATTAGGGATTATGAAACTTGACTTAATACATGTACATAGAACAATGCACCCCAAAATGGGAGAATATACATTCTTCTGAAATACATCTGGAACATTTAGAAAAATTGACTAGATACTGAATTATAAAATCTTATCTAAGTAAATTTCATTAAGAATATACTATCTGACAACAAAGCAATTAAGCTAGAAATCAATAACAAAAATATAACTAGTAATTCTCATATGTTTGGAAGTTAATTTCCAATATCCTCTGAGTAAAAACAGAAATAATGGAATTTAGAAAAAATTTGGAACTGAATGGCAATGAAAACATAATATAAACCTTGAGGAATGCAGCTAAAGAAAAACTTACCAGGAAATTTATAGCTTTAAAAATATATGTTAGAAAAGAAAAACGGATGAAATGTAATGAGTTAAGTATTTATATAAAGGAACTGACAAACTAACAGTAAAATACACCCTAATCAAGTAGAAGAAAGGAAATAATAAAGAGGAGAAATTAATGAAATAGAAAACATTTGAATCAAGAGGAACAACAGTGTTAGTTTTTTGAGACTAATGCAATTGACAAACTCTGGAGAGACTGAAGGAGAAGAGAAGGCACCAAGCAATGCATATAAAGAATGATGAAAGGGATATCATTGCAGATACTGTAGGTTTTAAGAAAGATAATGGCCCTTTGGCTGATGCAAGAGCCTAGTGCGGTGGTGGGAGAGGTATCAGCAGGAGCAGCGCTGCCGCGGGGCCTGGGGGCTGACCTGTCTGACTTCTCATCCATGCGGAGCCCACTGGAACCGCATCCATATCTGGAGACGAGATGATTTTTGATCCTACTATGAGCAAGAAGAAAAGAAGAGGAAGAAGAAGCCTTTTATGTTAGATGAGGAAGGGGATACCCAAACAGAGGAAATGCAGCCTTTAGAAACGAAAGTCTGGAGCCAGAGCCAAATGAGGACAAAGATTGGGAAGCTGACAACGAGGACAGTAGGAAAAACGATGCTTCTGATAATCTAGATGACTTGAACTTCTTTAATCAAAAGAAAAAAACAAAAAAGATATTTGATACTGATGAAGCTGAAGAAGGTGTAAACGATCTTAAGATTGAAAGCGATGTTCAAGAACCAGCTGAACCAGAGGATGACCTTGACATTATGCTTGGCAATAAAAAGAAGAAAAAGAAGAATGTCAAGTTCCCAGATGAGGATGAAATACTAGAGAAAGATGAAGTTCTAGAAGATGAAGACAGCAAAAAAGATGATGGTATCTCATTCAGTAATCAGACAGGCCCTGCTTGGGCAGGCTCAGAAGGAGACTACGCATAAGAGGAGCTGCTGAATCACGTGTTCAACATCATGAGGGAAAAGAATCCAGATATAGTTGCTGGGGAGAAAAAGAAATTTGTTATGCAACCTCCACAGGTCATCCAAGTAGGAACCAAGAAAACTTCTTTTGTCAACTTTACAGATAATCTGTAAACTATTACATCGTCAGCACACTTGCATTTTTGTTGGCTGAATTGGGTACAAATGATTCTATAGATGGTAATAACCAACTTGTAAAGGAAGATTCCAACAGAAACAGATGGAAAATGTCTTAAGATTTATCAAGGAATATGTCACTTGTCACACATGCTGATCACTGGACACAATCCTGCAGAAGGACATGCGACTCTTATTTCCTACAGTGCGAAACTTGTCATTCTAGATGTTCTGTTGCCAGTATCAAAACTGGCTTCCAGACTGTCATGGGCAAGCAAGCACAGCTCTGTGCCCAAGCTAACTAATTTGCTAATCACTGATTTTTCAAAGCGTGTTGTGGATATGTGGCTAGACCAGTTTGCCATCAGAGTGGATATACCATTGTATTAAAAGCAAGATAAAAAAGCTGCCAAGTTCTTTTGCTAGTGGTTGGTTGGTCTGAAATCCTTGCAAGATGCTGATGCTAAAGCTGTTGACATACGTATAGCCTACTTTAACAACTGTCAGAGAACATGATATGGGGTAAAAAGGTGCTTTTTTAAAATCATTCATAGACTTCTGTAAAATGCAAGATAAATTAAAGTTATTGTAACAGTGAAAAAAGAAAGATAATGAAAATATTATGAACATGTAAAAAAAGCTTCTCAAAATTAACTCAAGAAGAAATAGAAAACCCACATAGTTCTGTAATCATTAAATAAATTCAATCAGTAATCAAAAATCTCACCAAGTAAATACTTGACCCAGAAGACTCCATTGGCAAGGTCTACTGTAAAGTCAAGGAAAATATTCCAATTTTACATAAACATTTTAGAGAATCAAAAAAGTGGGAACACTTTCTCTATTAGTTTCTTAGAGCACCATAACAAATTGCCACAAACTAAGTGGCTTAAAACAACAGAAATCTATTCTCTCATAGCTCTGGAGGATAGAAGTTTGTAATCAAGATATCAGCAGGGTCATTCTTCCTCTGTTTTCTTTAGGGAAGAATGCTTCCTTGCCTCTTCTAGCTTCTTATGGTTTCTAGCAATCCTTGGCCTATGGATGCATCACTCCAGTCTCACTCTAATCACATGGCTTTCTTTCTTCCACGTCTAAATTTTCCTGATCTTCTATAGGCCCACCCTAACTCAGCATGACCTCATCTTAATTTGGTAACATCTGCAAAGACCTCATTTCCAAATGTCACACTCACAGCTTCTGGGTAAACACTATTCAACTCAGTACACTTCCCAACTCATTTTTTTGAGGCAGCATACCCTTGATACTAACACCTGACAAGGACAGTATGGAAAAGAAAAATTACAGGCTAATTTCATTTATAAATGTAGATACAAAAATCTTAGTGTAAATTGAGACAACAAAGCAACTAGGTAACAACATTATGACGGAAACAAACCCTCATATATCAATATTAACCTTGAAAATAAATGGCCTAAATCCTCCACTTAAAGATATAGACAGGCAAATTGGATAAGAAAACAAAACCTAATCGTTTTCTGCCCACAAGTGACACCCTTTGGTAAAAACACCCACAAACTCAATGGAGTGGAAAAAGATACATCGTGCAAACAGAAAACAAAAATGAGCAGTAGTAGCTATACTTACATCAGATAAAGCAGATTTTAAATCAGCAACAGTAAAACGACAAAGAATGTATTATATAATGATAAAGGGTTCAATACAAGAAGAAGATATAGCTGTCTTAAATGTATATGCATCCCAAAATGGACAACCTAGATTTATAAAACAAACACTACTCAACCTAAGAAAAGAGATAGACAGCAATACAATAATAGGGGAGGACTTCAAAACCCCGCTGACAGCACTAGACAGATGATTAGGGCAGAAAATCAACAAAGAAACTATGGACTTAAACTAGACTTTAGACCGAATGGACCTAATAGATATTTGTGGAACATTCTATGCAACAACTGCAAAATACACATTTTTCTCATTTGTGCATGGGACATTCTGTGCATGGAACATTCTCCAAAATAAATTATATGCTTGGTCATAAATCAAATCTCAACAAATTCAAAAAAATCTAAATCATATCAAGTATCTTTTCATATTATAGTGGAATAAAAGTAGAAATCAGTAGCAAGAGGAACTCTCAAAACTCTACAGATACATGAACTAAACAACTTGCTCCTGAATGTTCATTAGGTAAATGAGGAAATCAAGGCAGAAATTTTTTTAAAATATAGAAAGATCTCAAAGTTACAACCTAATGTTGCACCTCAAGGAACTAGAAAAACAAGAACAAACCAAACCCAGAGCTAGCAGAAGAAAAGAAATAACAAAGATCTGAACAGAATTAAATGAGATTAAGACAACAAAATAATAATGAGGATTAAGGATCATCATGGTGGACGGGAGGCAGACTAGATTGCAGCTCTGACTTGGATGGACAGAGCAGCATTCAGAGGCTCACATCGTGAATTTTAGCTCCAGAATGACTACAGGAATAAATCAGGAATCCCAAGAGGACCCACAGACCCTCTGAAGGAAGCAGACTGCTCCTGCAGGATACAGGAGACATCCCAAATACTGTGAGTGCCCAAACTGCAGAAATGGGAAAGGGAGATCCTCCATTCCCGAACACACACCCTCACTGGGGAAACTGAAGGTCTAGTCTGTGGGAGAAGATTCTGATCTTACCTGGAGAGGAGTCAATTTAGAGAGCCGTGTGAAATACAGGGGTAGAGGAAGCAGCGGGAAAGGCCTTGGGAGCTCGCTGGGTCCCCAAGCAGACCATTCCTGCCTAGCATCACAGAGATCCTTCGAGAGGGTGGCCAGAGGCATGGGGGAAACACCACAGGGAGATGGAAGTCTCCAGCCGAACTTTGTAACAATTTGAACCAGTCTAGAAGCCTCCTAGCCAGAACTCGGGGGAGGGTGTGAATCTGGATTGCAGACTCCACAGGCAGGGGAAGAACTAAAGCCCTTATATAGCTGGGAGGTGGGTAGCCTGGGGCAAGTTCTTAGCCCTGCTTGCTCACTGCCTGGAAACAGACTCGGTGCTGTTAGATGGGGAGTGAGACCGGCCCTTTGGATTGTGCGGGAGCTGGGTGAGGCCTGAGACTGCCAGCTTTCCCCCACTTCCCTTACAACCTGCATGACTCAGCAGAGGCGGCCATAATACTTTTAGGTACATGACTCCAGTGAAAGTTGAAAAGGGTGTCCTTTCCCCACTTTGTTTTTGTTTGCTTTGTCAAAGATCAGTTGGCTGTAAGTATTTGGGTTTATTTTTTGGGTTCTCTGTTCTATTTCATTGGTCTGTGTGCCTATTTTTATACCAGTACCATGCTGTTTTGGTGACTATGGCCTTATAGTATAGTTTGAAATCAGGTAGTGTGATGCCTCCAGATTTGTTCTTTTTGCTTAGTCTTGCTTTGGCTATGCGGGCTCTTTTTTTGGTTCCATATGAATTTTAGAATTCTTCTTCTAATTCTGTGAAGAATGATGGTGGTATTTTGATGGGGGTTGCATTGAATTTGTAGATTGCTTTTGGCAGCATGGTCATTTTCACAATATTGATTCTACCCATCCATGAGCATGGGATGTGTTTCCATTTGTTAATGTCATCTAAGATTTCTTTCAGCAGTGTTTTGTAGTTTTCCTTGTAGAGATCTTTTGCTTCCTTGGTTAGGTACATTCCTAAATAGTTTGTTTTATTTTTTTGCAGCTATTGTAAAAGGGGATGAGTTATTGATTTGATTCCCTGCTTGGTCACAGTTGGGATAATTGGTTAGCCACATGTAGGAGAATGAAACTGGATCCTCATCTCTCACCTTATACAAAAATCAACTCAAGATGGATCAAGGACTTAAATATAAAACCTGAAACTATAAAAATTCTAGAAGATAACATTGGAAAAACCCTTCTAGACATTGGCTTAGGCAAGGATTTCATGACCAAGAACCCAAAAGCAAATGCAATAAAAACAAAGATAAATAGTTGGGAGTTAATTAAACTAAAGAGCTTTTGCATGGCAAGAGGAACAGTCAGCAGAGTAAACAGAAAACCCACAAAGTGGGAGAAAATCTTCACCATTTATACGTCTAACAAAGAACTAATACCCAGACTCTACAACAAACTCAAACATATCAACAAGAAAAAAACAATCCCATTAAAAAGTGGGCTAAGGACATGAATAGACAATTCTCAAAAGAATGTATACAATTGTCCAACAAACATATGAAAAAATGCTCAACATCACTAATGATCAGGGAAATGCAAATCAAAACCTCAATGTGATACCACCTTACTCCTGCAAGAATGGTCATAATCAAAAAATCAAAAAACAGTAGACGTTGACGTGGATGCGGTGAAAAGGAAACACTTGTACATTACTGGTGGGAATGTAAACTAGTACAACTACTATGGAAAACAGTGTGGAGATTCCTTAAACAGCTAAAAGTAGAACTACCATTTGATCCAGCAATCCTACTACTTGGTATCTATGCAGAGGAAAAAAGTCATACGAAAAAGATACTTGCACACACGTTTATTGCAGCACAATTTGCAATTGCAAAATTGTGGAAACAACCCAAATGCCCATCAATCAATGAGTGGATAAACAAGCTGGTATTTTTATATGATGGAATACTACTCAGCCATAAAAAGGAATGAATTAACAGCATTCACAGCAACCTGGATGAGATTGGAGACTATTATTCTAAGTAATGGAATTTCCATTCCATTCTCAGGAATGGAAAACCAAATATTGTACGTTCTCACTGATATGTGGGAGCTAGGCTATGAGGATGTGAAGGCATAAGAATGATACAATGGACTTTGGAGATTTGGCGGCGGGAGGGTGGGAGTGGGGCAAGGGATAAAAGACTACAAATATAGTGCAGTATATACTGCTTGGGTGATGGGTACACCAAAATCTCACAAATCACCACTAAAGAAGTTACTCATGTAACCAAACACCACCTGTACCCCAATAACCTATGGAAAAATACAAATAAAAAAACAGAAAAAAGAAATATACTTATGAAAATATTACAAATATAAGTTCATAATATAGTATAAGAAGATACAAAGGATAAATGAGATGAAAAGTTGGTTCTTTGAAAAGAGAAAAAATTTTATATACTGCTAGCTAAACTAATCAAAAAAGAGAGAAGATTCAAATAAACACATTTAGAAATTATAAAGATGACCGTACAGCTGATTCCACAAAAAGACAAAAGATGCTCAGAGACTACTGTGAGCATCTCTACATGCACAAACTAGAATACCTAAAAAAAAAAATGGATAAATTCCTGTAAACATACAACCTCCCAAGATTGAATCAGGAAGAAATAGAAATCCTGAACAGACCAATACTAAGTTATGAGATTGAATCAGTAATAAAAAATTTTCTGACTAAAAAAAACCCAAGACCAGATAGATTCACAGCCAAATTTTACCAGACGTACAAAAAAGAGCTGGTACCAATCTTACTGAAACTATTCTGAAAAATCAAGGAGGAAAGATTCCTCCCTAAATCATTCTATGAAAGCAGTACCACCTTGATACCAAAATCAGGCAAGGACACAAGAAAAAACAAAAAACAAAAAACTAAAGGCCAATATAGCTGATGAACATAAATGCTAAAATCATCAGCAAAATACTATCAAACCAAATCCAATAGCACTTCAAAAAGATATTACATCAATATTAGATGGGCTTTATTGCAGGGTTTCTAGAATGCTTCAGTAACTGTGATTCACCAGATAAACAGAATTAAAAAACAAAATCCATGATCACCTCAATAGATGCAGAAAAAGCATTTGGTAAAATCCAACATCCCTTCAGGATAAAACCCCTCAACAAACTAGACATCAAAAAATACTTCAAAATAATAAAAGCTATATACAACAAAACCACAGCCAACATCATACTGAATGAGGAACAGGTGAAAACATACTCCTGAGAACTGGAACAAGACAAGGATGCCCACTCTTACCACTCCTAGTCAACATAGTACTGGAAGTCCTAGCCAGAGCAATCAGGCAACAGAAAGAAATAAACAGTATCCAAATTGGAAAAGAGGAAGTCAGATTTCCTCTATTCACTGATAACGTGGTCTTATTCCTAGAAAACCCTAACCACTCTTCCAAAAGACTTTTACACTTGCTAAATGACTTCAGTAAGTTTCAAGATACAAAATCAATGTACAAAAATCAGTAGCATTCTATACACCAATAACGTTCAAGCTGAGAACCAAATAAAAAACTCAGTCCCATTTATAATAGCCACAAAAAAATAAAATACCTAGGAATACATTTAACCAATGAGGTGAAAGATCTCTACAAGGGGTACTATAAAACACTGATAAAAGAAATGATAGATGACACAGACAAATGGAGAAACATCCATGCTCATGGACTGAAAGAATCAATATTGTTAAAATGGACATACTGCCCAAAACAATATACAGATTCAGTGCAATTCCTATCAAATTACCAATATCATTTTTCATGGAATTAGAAAAAACAATCCTAAAATTAATATGGAAACAAAAAAGAGCTCAAATAGCCAAAGCAATCCTAAGAAAAAGAACAAAGCTGGGGGCAACACATTACCTGACTTCATACTATATTATAAGGCTATGGTAACCAAAACAGCATGGTACTGATACAAAAATAGACACACAGATCAGTGGAACAGAATAGAGAACCCAGAAATAAAACCACATACCTACACCAACTGATCTTCAACAAAGTCAACAAACGTATGCAATGAGAAAGCACAGCTATTCAATAAATGGTGCTGGAAAAATTGGAGAGCCATACGCAGAAGAATGAAGCTGGACCCCTATCTTGCACCATATACAAAAATTACTTCAAGATGGATTAAAGACTTAAATGTAAGATCTGAAATCATAAAAATTCCTGGATGAATACTTAGGAAAAACTCTCTTGGACGTTGGCCTAGGCAAATAACTTTTGACTAAGACCTCAAATGCAAAAAACCAAAAATAGATGAATGAGACTTAATTAAACCAAGAGCTTCTGCACAGCAAAAGAAATAATCAGCAGAGTAAACAGACAGCCTACAGAATGGGAGAAAATATTTGCAAACTATACATCTGACAAAGGACTAATATCCGGAATCTATAAGGAACTCAAATAACTCAACAAGGAAAAACCGATTAACCCCATTAAAAAGTGGACATTGTCTTTTGGTTATATATACTTAAAAAAATTTTTTTTGAAGTACACATAGGACATATACATTTCCCAAAACAAGACATACAAGTGGCCAAAAAACATATGAAAAAATTCTCAACACCACTAATCATCAGAGAAATGTAAATCAAAACTGCAATGAGATATCTCACATCACTTAGAGTGGCTATTATTAAAAAGTAAAACAACAACATGTTGGCAAGGATACAGAGAAAAGGGAATGCTTATACACTGTTATTTGGAATGGAAATTAGTACGACCTTTGTGGAAAAACAGTATGGAGATTTCTCAAGGAATTAAAAACAGAACTATCATTTGACCCAGCAGTCCAACTACTGGGGATCCATCCAAAGGAAAATAAATTATTATATCAAAAGATACCTGTACTCATGTTTATCACAGCACTGTTAATGATAGCAAAGTCATGGAATCAACCTGAGGGTCTATCAATGGTTGATTAGATAAAGAAAACCATAGTTTACTACACAGCCATAAAAAAGAATGAAATTACGTCTTTACTTAGGCCATTATCCTAAGTAAAATAACTCAGAAATAGAAAATCAAATACCACATATTCTCACTTATAAGTGGAGCTATTATGAAGGAATAATTGTCAGGGAAAAAAAGGGGGAGCTAAACAATGGGAATACAGGGACATACAGAGGGAAGTAATAGACATAGGGACCTTCAAAAGGGCAAGGAGGTTGGGGTGAGGGTTGAAAAGTTACCAAGTGGTACAATGTTCACTGTTTGGGTGATAGGCACACGAAAAACCCAGACCTCACCATAATGCAATATATCTGTGTAACAAACCTCTACATGTACCCCTTGAATCTATAAAAATAATTTTAAATAATCTTAGTGTATTGTGAAGCTGAATCTAACAACAAAAAAAAGTATCATATATCACTTTTGTCCTAGAAATATCAGATTGGTTGAACACTAGATTAATGAAATTCATCCCATTAAAAGATTAAAAAGAAAAATTATGTGATTATGTCGAGATGTAGAAAAAACATTCTGTAACATTTGACGTGCATTAAGAAGAAACATTCTTAGTAAATGAGGTACAGAAAGAAAATGCGTTAATCAGGCAAAAGGTATCCATTTTGAAAAATCTACAGGAAACAAACAAAATGGCAAATTGGAAGCTTTCCTTATGAGAAAGGAGCAAGACAAAGCTGACTGCTCTCACCATTTCTTTTGACATTGTATTCAAGGTTCTTGATAACCCAGTAAAGCTAGTAAAAGAAACAAAAGGTATAAGGGATGAAAAAGAAGAAACAAAACTTCATTATTCAGAAGATAGAATAATGTTTGTAGAAAAATTAAAATAATCTATTAAAAAATTTTTAGAATTAATAAGAAAATTTAGCGGTTTTGCTGGGTATAAAATCAATATCTCAATATTAATTGGATTTTGATGTGCTAGAAATAATTAAAAAGTGAAATCACTACACTGTGCTTTGGTTTTTCAAAAATTGGGATAGTAATGATACTAACTTTATGCTATAAGTAGGAGAATACAGTATAGCTTTTAAGAATGTGGGATTTATAGTCAAATTGCCTAAGTTTAAATCCCTATTCTACCAGTTATTAGTCATATGTCTGAAGTAGTCACTTGTCTCAAGGCATTAACTTCCTTACCTGTAAAATGGGAATTGTTATGCTGCTTAACTTAGGTGTTATGAAAATTAAATGAGACAGTATATCAAACTGCTTAGCACAGTGCTTGATGCATTTATCCATAATTGTTTATTTCTGTTATTATCTAAAAAACTATCTCAATCTAAAGCTACAGGAATGACAGGCTTGAGACTCAGATTGAAATTGATCTTGTTTCTCTAGAACCAAAAGGAATTGAAAACACAAAACAAAACACTGGACTAGAGAGTGAAATATAATGAATTGGTAAGAAAAAAGCTTAACTCCTGGATTGGATGCTAGATGAGGAACAGGTAGCAAAAAGGGAAAAAAAGATGAATAGGCTAGATATAAAATCATTAATTTTTAAAACTTGTACCAAGCTTAGTGTTTTCAAGGAATGGATAATGCTGTAGGACAAAGCTTACTATGTATAATGTTATATGAAAACAGGAAAATATAAAAATGATTTTACAATGTGCTGTAAATCAGCTTTCCTCAACATTTTTGGTACCAGGGACTGGTTTCATGGAAGACAGTTTTTCCATGGACAGGGGTAGGGGGTGGGGGTGCAGGCCTGGGAGGGTGGGGGTGCAGGCCTGGGAGGGTGGGGAGGCAGGGATGGTTTTGGGATGAAACTGTTCCACCTCAGATCATCAGGCATTAGATTCTCATAAGGAGAGCGCAACCTAGATCCCTCACTTGTGCAGTTCACAATACGGTTCACGCTCCTGTGAGAATCTAATGCCGCTACTGATCTGACAGAAGGCAGAGCTCAGGTTGTAATGCTTGCTCACCCATGTGGGAAAAAACTAAGAACTCCCCCAAAATATTAAATGATGGCTGTATAGTGATATTTAGGGTGATCTTCATTTTCTTTTTAATTTTGTGTGGTTTTCAAATTTTCCATAATACATGTTATTTTTATAATCAGGAAAAGCAATAAATATTATTTTTATTGAAGATAAAAATCTATTACAAAAGCATAATTCTAAGCTGATTGATTAACATATAACTCATAAATATGTATACCTGTTACCCTGATATTTTATATTGTGATGACTCATGCCCTTAACAAAGATATGGAGCTAAGTTGCTGTGAATAGGCTTGATTAAGAGTATCACACATACAAAAATGAGAGGGGCTGACTCAATCTCAGAATAATGATCTTTGGAGGAGAATCCCTATTCCCCTTTTCTCAGATTTTTAATTTTTTTAAAGATAGAGTTACTACTTATTATATGGAAATATAGATTTTAGAAAATTACAGAATTCCTGGTAAAGATTTGAGGATTTTCTCTCATAGCATTCTATATTCTCCAATATACTTGTTTTCAGCCAAGGATGAAGTGTAAGGGCCCAAAGAGGTCTGAGACTTTTTAAGAGTCATCGGGAACTCTAAAAAAAATTAAGAAATAAATAAAACAAATTAAACAATTTTTTAAAGAGTATCAGGTAACTTACTGTTATATAACAATGCCCATGTATCTCTTGTTTTCTCCTTGTCTTTGTGCCCTTAGGTGCTGATATTCATGGCTTCAGTGCTCCTAGGACATTTGGCTTTACACTGGGAAATGTAGTAGATGAAATACAGAGAAACGAGAAGCCCGTGGTGGCAGCAATCCAAGGCATGGCTTTTGGAGGGGGACTAGAGCTGGCCCTGGGCTGTCACTATAGGATTGCCCATGCAGAGGTAACAACCAAGGCTCTATATAGTGGCTGGTGTGTGGGGCTTTTCTTTATTTATTTATTTATTTATTTTTTATTTTTTATTATTATTATACTTTAGGTTTTAGGATACATGTGCACAATGTGCAGGTTCGTTACATATGTATCCATGTGCCATGTTGTTTTGCTGCACCCATTAACTTGTCATTTAGCATTAGGTGTATCTCCTAATGCTGTCCCTCCCCCCTCCCCCCACCCCACAACAGTCCCTGGAGTGTGATGTTCCCCTTCCTGTGTCCATGAGTTCTCATTGTTCAATTCCCACCTATGAGTGAGAACATGCGGTGTTTGGTTTTTTGTCCTTGTGATAGTTTACTGAGAATGATGTTTTCCAGTTTCATCCATGTCCCTACAAAGGACATGAACTCATCATTTTTTATGGCTGCATAGTATTCCATGGTGTATATGTGCCACATTTTCTTAATCCAGTCTATCGTTGTTGGACATTTGGGTTGGTTCCAAGTCTTTGCTATTGTGAATAGTGCCGCAATAAACATACGTGTGCATGTGTCTTTATAGCAGCATGATTTATAGTCCTTTGGGTATATACCCAGTAATGGGATGGCTGGGTCAAATGGTATTTCTAGTTCGAGATCCCTGAGGAATCGCCACACTGACTTCCACAATGGTTGAACTAGTTTACAGTCCCACCAACAGTGTAAAAGTGTTCCTATTTCTCCACATCCTCTTCAGCACCTGTTGTTTCCTGATTTTTTAATGATGGCCCTGCTTCGGCTCGCACACAGTGCGCTGCACCGACTGTCCTGCACCCACTGTTTGGCACTCCCTAGTGAGATGAACCCGGTACCTCAAACGGAAATGCAGAAATCACCCGTCTTCTGTGTCGCTCAGGCTGGGAGCTGTAGACCGGAGCTGTTCCTATTCGGCCATCTTGGCTCGGCTTTTCTTTAGGGCAGACTCTAAATGTAGTCATAAGTATCAGAGGTGATTATTTTATTTTATTTATTTGTTTTTTTGAGACAGAGTCTCACTCTGTCTTCCAGGCTAGAGTGCAGTGGTGTGATCTCGGCTCACTGCAACCTCCACCTCCCGAGTTCAAGCAGTTCTCCTTCCTCAGCCTCCCGAGAAGCTGGGACTACAGGCATGCTACCATGCCCAGCAAATTTTTGTCTTTTTAGTAGAGACGGGGTTTCACCATGTTGGCCAGGCTGGTCTCAAACTCCTGACCTCAGGTGACCACCCACCTCGGCTTCCCAAAGTGCTGGGATTACAGGCATGAGCCACTGCACCCAGCCCAGAGGTGATAATTTTGAATGGTTAGCTTACTGGTTAACCACTTCAGCTGTTATGTACCAGTACAGTGGTACTAATTGTTAAAATGTTCAAATACTTCACTTCCATTCTGGTAAGTAAACACCTGCTACTCTGAGCCCTCTGTCTCCTTGTTTCCCTTAACCTTAGCCCTAGGGCCTCTTTATGATCCATCAACTACAGGGGAACTCCCGAGTCAATAGAGAGCCCCGAGACTCTACCTCCAGTACTATGACCCATATCAGGTTTCACTGATGCAGTGCTCATGCAGTATGACGTATTAAATATGTTGGCTGTCACTTCTAAGTATACATTTAAATATTTCTTTGATAACTCAAAGATTTCTGTTTCATTGTCCCTTATAATTATCAGTACCTAATAAGACAAATTTCTACTGGAAAATAGCACAAAACTAGTAAATACGGGGAAATTTCTGGAAATAGGTTTAATTTAGGCTGTTAGACATGTCAGATGAGGTCTGTGATACCACTGTGTATCACAGTATATATAATGGTAGCATTTTTGTAATTAATATATTTTTCTAATGATGAAAATAATATTCATTATTCTACTAAACTAGAGAACATAAGTATACAGATGTAAACTAAAATCATCATAAACTCACAGTTCAGAAATAACCACTATTAGCATTCTATTTCATTCTAGTCTTTTTTGTATGTAATTTTTTCTTACAGATTCTTTTTCCTTTGAAAAATGTCCTTTAAAAAAAAGTACATTGGCCGGGCGTGGTGGCTCATGCCTGTAATCCCAGCACTTTGGGAGGCCGAGGCAGGCAGATCACAAAGTCAGGAGATCGAGACCATCCTGGCCAACATGATGAAACCCCATCTCTACTAACAATACAAAAATTAGCTGGGCATGCTGGCACGTGCCTGTAGTCCCAGCTACTCGGGAGGCTGAGGCAGGAGAATCGCTTGAACCTGGGAGGTGGAGGTTGCAGTAAGCCGAGATTGCGCCACTGCACTCCAGCCTGGTGACAGAGCGAGTCTCCATCTCAAAACAAACAACAACAAAAAAAACCACATGTGGACTTTTATTGTATTTAGTTTATACTCTATTTTTATACTATAATATTTAACCCATAATTAAATATTCTTTATTCTGCCAATCTCTGTATTTTAGAGAACTTAATACGCTTATATTTAATGTAATTACTGATAAGGAAGAACATACTTCTGTCATTTTGCTATTTGTTTTCTATGCTTTTTGGTTTTTTTGTTCATTTCCTCCGTTACTCTTGCTTTTGTGTTAAATGGAAAAGTGTACCCTTCTAACTTTCTTGTTGTTTCTTTTACTATATATATTTTTAATTATTTTCTTAATGGTAGTTAACTTGGTGATTACAATTAACATCTTAATTTATGACAATGTAGTTCAGATTAATGCTGACTGAATTTTAATAATATACAAAAATTTGCTCCTCTGTAGCCTCCATTACTTGCCCCTTTATGCTATTATTGTCACAAGTTATATCTTTATACATTATGTACCGCTTAACATAGATTTATCATTGTCGCTTTACATAGTGGTCCTAAATCAGATAAGAAAAAGAGGAATTACAAATGAAAAATACATTATTACTGTATTTTATATTTACCCATGCAGTTACTCTTTATCAGTGTTCTTTATTTCTTCATGTGAATTCAAGTTACTGTCTAGATTACTGTCTAGTGTCTTTTCATTACAGCCTGAAGTATTTCTTATAGGGCAACTATACTAACAACAAAATCAGTTTTTCTTCATCTGGGAATGTGTTAATTTTGCCTTCATTTTCAGAGGATAGTTTTGTTGGATATAGAATTCTTGACTGACAGTTGTTTTCTTTCGGCACTTTGTGTATGTCATTTCATGCCTTCTGGCCGCTGTGGCTTCTGAGGAGAAATCATGTTAATCTTCTGGTAAATATTCCTTAAAAATATCATTATAGGCCGGGCTCGGTGGCTCACACTTGTAATCCCAGCACTTTGGGAGGCTGAGGCAGGTGGATCACCTGAGGTCAGGAGTTCAAGACCAGCCGGACCAACATGGAGAAACCCCGTCTCTACTAAAAATACAAAATTAGCTGGGTGTGGTAGCACATGCCTGTAATCCCAGCTACTCGGGAGCTGAGGCAGGAGACTCGCTTGAACCCAGGAGGCGGAGGTTGCAATGAGCCGAGATCGCACCATTGCACTCCAGCCTGGGCAACAAGAGTGAAACTCTGTCTCAAAAAGAAAAAAAAAATCATTATAAGTGGCAGCATAATATTCAATCATAGCTATACCAGAATTTATTTAACCATTTCCCAGTGGTGTTTTAATTTTTATAAATGCTTATAAATAAATACATGCTCCTTTTCTGTGTCCCTCTTACCATAACCTTCTGTACCCTGAGTGCAGATCTGAGTTACTAGCAATAAGTAAACAGGTAGAGATGGGCAGTGATGGAAATAATGGTGATTGACTATTAGGAAAACCTCATGTAAGACAGGCCTCACATATGTGAGGTATTTTGGAACTGCTAGAATCACAATCTGGGTAAATGGCAGTCTGCATTTAAGTACCCTCCTGTCACCCTTGTACCTGTAAGTGGCTAACAGATCCTTAGCCACTTTTAAATGGAATTGCCAAGAAAGGCAATGTAATAAAGGACTCAAGCTCACTTTCTTGTCTGGACTGAGATTACTGTCTGACTTTAAAAAAAAATAACAGCCTTTTCGAGATGTAATTTGCATACCATACAATTCATACATTTAAAGTGTACAATTCAATGGTATATGAGCATATTCTCAGAGTTGTGCAACCATTATCGCAGTACATTTTAGAACATTTTATCACTCCAAAAAGAAACCTTGTATCCTTTAGCAGTAATCCTCCATCACCTTCTCCTGCTATCCTAAGCACCCACTAATCTACTTTCTGTCTCTATAGATTTGCTTATTCTGGATATTTCATATAAACGGAATCATACAATATGTGGTCTCCTATGACTGGCTTTTTTTGTTTAGCATGTTTTCAAGGTTCATCCACGTTGTAGCATGAATCAGTTCTTTATTGATATTGCTGAATAATATTCCATTGTATGGATATACCACCTTTCATTTATCCACTAATCATTGATGGACATTTGGGTTGCTTCTACGTTTTTGGCTTTTATGAACCATGATGCCAATAAATTTGTATACAAGATTTTTGTGGGCATATGTTTTCATTTCTCTTGGGTATGTACCCAGGAATGGATTTGATGGGTCATATTGTAACTCTATGTTTAATATTTAAGGAACTGCCGGATTGTTTTCCAAAGTGTCTATCTACTCTGTTTTATATTCCCACTAGCAATGTATGAGGATTCTGTATTCTCCATATCCTCTCCAACACCTGTTATTGTCTGTCGTTTTTTTTAAATAGCCATCTTAGTGGGTATAAAGTGTTATCTTGTGGTTTTGATTTGTATTCCTCTGATGGCTAATGATACTGAGTGTCTTTTCAAGTGCTTACTGACCATTTGTATCTCTTCTTTGGAGAAATGTCTATCCAGATCCTTTGCCCATTTTTAACTGGTTATTTGTCTTTTATTATTGATTTGTCAAGTTCTTTATATATTCTAGATAGAAATTCTATATCAGATATATAATTTGTAAGTATTCTGTCCCATTCTGTGGGTTGTCTTTTCACTTTTTTGTGTTTCCTGATTCTTGCAGGACTCCAGAAAGTTGTTTCCGGAGACTATTATTTTTGTTGGCTGAGACAGGTCATATTACAGTCAGAGAATAAATGTGTAAGAAGCTAAAAATGTGTTTCAACATGAAGAGTTAGGGACAGCACAGCTCTGTTTATGCTGCTGAAGAAAAGGATGTGCACTAATTTGCCCTGTAGAAATCTTGCTGAATTCAATGAAACCGTGCTTTTGAGAACACAGGAAATCCAGGGAAATGCTTGCCTTAACTCTGAACATATCATCTCATGCTAATGGCCTTTATGCCTTCAATCTTTGATAGGCTCAAGTTGGCTTACCAGAAGTTACACTGGGACTTCTCCCTGGTGCAAGAGGAACCCAGCTTCTCCCCAGACTCATTGGAGTTCCTGCTGCACTTGACTTAATTACCTCAGGTCAGTACAGACCTTGGCAACAACTGTCTAGATTAGTGTGAAGAATTGGACTGGATTTAGAAAAATTCTGGCTTGACCACCTACTCCCTATGTAACCGTAAAAGCATTCTTGAACTTCTTGGCCTCTCGATTTTCTGATCTGTAATATGGAGAAATACCTTTCTGAGCTTCCCAAACGTTATCATGAAGATCAAATGTGAGAGCCTTTTAAATGAAAGTGCATGCAAAGAGTGAATCAAATTTAGGATTTTATTTCAGTTCAAGTGACTATTCATAAACATTGGTGTTCACATAGAGTGCATTATATTCAGAACTAATTTAGAAATTGTAATATAGGCTGGGCGCGGTGGCTCATGCCTGTAATCCCAGCACTTTGGGAGGCCAAGATGGGCAGATCACTTGAGGTCAGGAGTTGGAAACCAGCATGGTGAAACCCCATCTCTATTAAAATACAAAAAAATTACCCGGGCATGGTGGCAGGCACCTGTAATCCCAGCTACTCGGGAGACTGAGGCAGGAGAATGGCTTGAACCCAGGAAGCGGAGGTTGCGGTGAGCTGAGACCACGCCACTGCACTCCAGCCTGGGCAACAGAGTGAGACTCGTCTAAAAAAAAAATTGTAGGCCGGGTGCGGTGGCTCACGCCTCTAATCCCAGCACTTTGGGAGGTCGAGGTGGATGGATCACGAGGTCAGGAGATCGAGATCATCCTGGCTAACACAGTGAAACCCCATCTCTACTAAAAATACAAAAAATTAGCCAGGCGTGGTGGCAGGCGCCTGTAGTGCCAGCTACTCGGGAGGCTGAGGCGGGAGAATGGTGTGAACCCGGGAGGTGGAGCTTGCAGTGAGCCGAGATCGCGCCACTGCACTCCAGCATGGGCAACAGAGTGAGACTCCGTCTCAAAAAAAAAAAAAATTGTAATATAAATGAGAAAACCATAATTTTCAAGGTATGTTTTCAAATTTTAGTATGAAAAAGACTAAATTTTTCATTTGCAAGTATTAAGATATTAGCTAGAAATGCAAGTTGTTCTTTTTATTTTCTTTTTTTTTGAGACGGAGTTTCGCTCTCGTAGCCCAGGCTGGAGTGCAGTGGTGTGATCTCGGCTCATGGCAACCTCCACCTCCCAGGTTCAAGCGATTCTCCTGCCTCAGCCTCCCAAGTGACTGGGATTACAGGCATGTGCTACCATGCCCGGCTAATTTTGTACTTTTAGTGGAGACGGGGTTTCTCCATGTTGGTCAGGCTGGTCTCAAACTCCCAACCTCAGGTGATTCGGCTGCCTTGGCCTCCCAAAAGTGCTGGGATTACAGGTGTGAGCCAGCCCAGTGCTTTTTAAGTTGTTCTTTTTCAATAGAGAATGTGAACACTACAACACTAGACCACATTTAGAGACCCTGGATTTACTGTCTTTCTCTCTCTCTCTCTGTGTATGTGTGTGTGTATATATATATATATATATTTTTTTTTTTTTTTTTTTTTTTTTGAGACGGAGTCTCTCTGTCGCCAGGCTGGAATGCAGTGGAGTGATCTCTGCTCACTGCAACCTCCGCCTCCTAGGTTCAAGTGATTCTTCTGCCTCAGGTTTACCATATATTTGTTTGTAAGACATTAAAGAGACTTTCAGTTGAGGTAAGTTTAGAAGAAAGAACGTATACAACAATATATTTCAAACAGATATAGCTAATAATAAGAATTTCGGTCAGTCATTTTACTTTTTTGTGCCTTATTTTCTTTATAAATGTACCTAGGAGTAGTACCTACCATATGGTGGTGTGGTGAAAATTGGATAAGTTAATACATACAATGTCCTTAGGACAGCCCTACACATGGTAATAACTCTATAATTGTTAGATATATATTATTATTATTTATAATTTTTTTTTTGAGATGGAGTTTTGCTCTAGTTGCCCAGGCTGGAGTGCAATGGTGCGATCTCAACTCACCACAACCTCCACCTCCCAGGTTCAAGCAATTCTCCTGCCTCAGCCTCCCAAATAGCTGGGATTACAGGCATGCACCTCCACACCTGGCTAATTTTTGTATTTTTAGTAGAGACAGGGTTTCTCCATGTTGGTCAGGCTTGTCTCAAACTCCTGACCTCAGGTGATCTGCCTGCCTCGGCCTCCCAAAGTGCTGGGATTACAGGCGTGAGCCACTGGGCCCGACCTATTTTTTTTTTTTTTTTTTTTGAGATGGAGTTTCACTCTTGTTGCCCAGACTGGGATGCAATAGTGTGATCTGAGCTCACCACAACCTCTGCCTCCTGAGTTCAAGCGATTCTCCTGCCTCAGCCTCCCAAGTAGCTGGGATTACAGGCATGCACCACCACGCCCAGCTAATTTTGTATTTTTAGTAGAGTCGGGGTTTCTCCATGTTGGTCAGGCTGGTCTCGAACTACCGACCTCAGGTGATCCACCCGCCTTGGCCCCCCAAAGTGCTGGGATTACAGGCGTGAGCTGCTGCACCCAGCCAGGTATATATTATTATACCCAAAGATCTGTCTTTTTTAGTAAAAGAGGAAAATTGAAGAAAAATGAGATGAAGATATTGGTATTAGACTATATCCTGAAGAACAGACAATAAAAAGAGCACAAGCTTTAGAATCAAAGACCTGGCTTTGACTCCCAGCTCTACCACATATAAATAATATGCCTTGTGCAACTTAATTTTTATTTATTCATCCAGCAATTATTAATTTTCTCTCATATGCTGGGCCCTTTTCTAGGCATTAGGCCTATAGTAGTGAACTGAACCAACAAAATTTCTGCCTTCATGGAGATGATATGAAGAACAGAACAATAATCACAATAATCATCATTGTCATATTTCATCAATTCAAAAATGTCCTTTTCCTCACAGCTTTCAAAGTGAGATGACTCTCAGATTCATTGTTAAGTCACGGTTTAATTTACACTTTTTTTTTTCCTAGTTTCTGTGTCAGGAATTTGGGAGCAGCTTACTTGGGGTATAGCTCAGGGTTTGTCATGAGATTGGAGTCAAGACACTGTGACTAGGGCTGTAGTCATCTGAAGGCTTGACTAGCACTGGAGGATCTACTGTCTGTCTGTCTTTCTTTCTTTCTTTCTTTCTTCCTTTCTTTTTCTTTCTTTTCTTTCTTTCTTTTTCTTTCTTTCTTTTCTTTCTTTCCTTCCTTCCTTCCTTCCTTTCTTTCTTTCTTTCTTTCTTTGATGGAGTTTCACTCTTGTCACCCAGGCTGGAGTGCAGTGGCACAATCTTGGCTCACTGTAACTTCCATCTCCTGGGTTCAAGTGATTCTCCTGCGTCAGCCTTCCTGAGTAACTGGGATTACAGGCGTGTGCCACCACACCCGACTAATTTTTGTATTATTAGTAGAGACAGGGTTTCACCATGTTGGCCAGGCTGGTCTTGAACTCCTGACCTCAGGTGATCCACCTGCCTCAGCCTCCCAAAGCGCTGGGATTACAGGCATAAGCCACTGCGCCCAGCCTGGAGGATCTACTTTCAAGATGACCCAGTCACATGGATGACTAGACGGTGCTGACCTTGGCAGGAGGCTTCCTTTCCTATGTACGGGGACCTCTCCATAGAGCTTCCTGAGTATTCGCACAATGTGACAGCTCGCTTCCTCCAGAAAGACACCACAGTGTCTTTTATGACCTAGCATTAGAGTCACATGCCATCTTTTCTAAACTCTCCTATTGGCTATGCAGTTCTTCTCTATTCAATATGGGAGGAAGCTTGAATACCAAGTGGTTAGACTTGCTGGGGGTCACTTTGGAGACTAGCCACCACAACTGTATGCACACACATATGCCTACCTATTATATAATTTAGATAGATAGATAGATAGATAGATAGATAGATAGATAGATAGATAGATAGATAGATAGATAGATGGAGATAAGTGCTAAGAAAACACAAAACAGAAAGGGAGAGATATAAAATGTTAGGAATGGGAGGTGAATTAATATTTCAGGTAGGGTAGCTGGAAAAGGCTTCCCTACAAAATGACATCTGAGTAAAGACCTGAAGACGATAAGGAAGCTTGTTATGCCAGTATCTGGAGGAAGAAATCCCACATAGAGAAAATAGCAAGTACAAAGCCCTGAGGCAGGGACATGCTTGGAATGTTCAAAGAACAGCAAGAAGGTCAATGTAACTGGAATGAAATGAGTCAGGGGAAAAGTAGCAGAGGATGAAGCCATATCTTGTTGGGCTTGGAAGGTTATAGAAAGAACTTTGGCTTTTCTTGTGAATGAGGAAGAAAGGCATTGGAGTGTTTCAAGCAGAGGAGTAACATGCTCTCACTTAGGTTTTTAAAAAATCACTCTGGCTGTTGAAAATATACTAATTGGAGACAAGGACAAAAACAGGAAGACCGAGGGCTGCTATCATAATCCAAGGGAGAGATGATGGGGGCTTGGATCTGAGTGGTGGCAATGTAAATCATAAGATATGGTCAGATTCTGGAGATATTTTGAAGGTAGAGCCAACAGGATTTTGTGATAGAGCAGATGCGAGATGTGAGAGAAAGAGGAGAGTCAAGGATGATCTAATGGCCGGAGTGAGTGGCTGGAAGGATGGTTCCATCACTAAGACTGGGATTTCTGCTGATAGAGCAGGTTTTATGGAAGTATCACAAGAGCTTCATTTGGGACATGTTAAGTTTGAGAGGCCTGTTACACATCCAAGTGGAGATGTCAAATAGACAATTGGATAGACAGGCCTGGGGTTTAGGAGAGAGAGGTCTTCTGAACTCCTCTAAGCCTCTGTTTTCTCATCAGTAAACAACCACATGGTTGTTTTAAGGAATAATGAAATAACGTGACATGCTTCTGATATAGTGCCTGTTAAACAGACCACATTTCATAAATGGTATCTGGCCCCCAAAGATGTCCATATCCTAATTCCCAGAACCTGTGAATATATTATGTTACATTCAAAAGAACCTTTGTACGTGTGATTACATTAAAGATCTTGAGAGGGAGATTACCCTGGACTATCTAGCTTAGCCCATTTTATCACAAGGGTCCTTATAAGAGGGAAGCAGGAGGTCAGAGAAGAGAGAAGACACTATGGGCCGGCTTTGAAGATGGCGGGAGAGGTCACAAGCCAAGTAATGTAGGCAGCTTCTAGAAGCTGGAAAAGACAAGGAAAACATTCTTTCTTACACCATCCAGAAGGAACACCTTCTGCTGACCTATTTTAGACTTTTGACATCTTAAACTATAAGATAGTAAATGTGTGTTTTAAGCCTCTAAGTTTGTGGTAATTTGTTACAGCATTAATATGCTACTAATGCGAAAGCTATTAGTAATCATGATATTCAGAATCCTGCTTTGGTTTGGAAAATATTTTTTTTCTTTTTTTTTTTTTCTTTTTTTTTTTTTTGGTGACAGGGTCTCATTCTGTCTCCCAAACTGGAATGCAGTGGCACAATCTCAGCTTACCACAACCTCCACCTCCTGGGTTCAAGTGATTCTCCTGCTTCAGCCTCCCCAGTAGCTGGGATTACAGGCACATGCCACCACACCTGGCTAATTTTTTGTATTTTTAGTAGAGACAAGGTTTCACCACGTTGACCAGGCTGGTCTCAAACTGCTGACCTCAAGTGAGCCACCCGCCTTGGCCTCCCAAAGTGCTGGGATTACAGGTGTGAGCCACCGCGCCCGGCCGAAATTTTTTTTTTTCTAAGAAAGGGTGTTAAAGAAAAAGATTAGTTAAATTGTGAAAGTTGAAGATTCCCTACTGATGTGAATGAGGAAAAAAAGTGCCAACCTAATAAGTAAATAGGTTGAGGTGGCTAACCCTTTCTGATCTTCTGAAATCCATAAGAGAGGTAATTCTGGAAAGTAGAGTGATTACAACAGCAACCTCCTCCACAATTTCCTTAGAATGCCATCTGAAAATGAACGAATCTTTAGCAGTAACCACAAAGGATATGCCTGATCATATTGCAGTTCGTTCGCTGATGTTCTCTGTCCAATCAACTGACAGGACTGCAGTGTCCTGCTCCTCTTTCTGTTTTATTTTCTAGGCACTGCCCTCTTTGTTCACAGAAAAGCATAGAAAGCTCTGCTGTATTCTCGTAAAGCTTGGCCCCAGCCCTGATGAGTTTCTCTAAACTCATTCACGGGACAGGCTTTGAGCTCTAGACTTTGGTGGGATACCTCTTACTACCCAGAATACTGTGGGAGGAAAGAGGAATTGGGAGTAACATCTTTATCCTGCCTGCCTTTTAGTTGTAGGTCCAGGTGGGTTTTCTCTATATATTTTTTAGTACTGGCACCTCAAGGCTCTCAGGCAGAAATAATTAATATCAGCAAATATTGTTCTATGACCAAAAGAAACACACACAAAAAAATTCTTAAAACTGAAACAACTACAACCCTAAAACCTACGAAAATATTTTTTGACTTAAAAAAAAAGAAACGTAAACGTCTGTTTGCTGAAACATTAAAGAAAACAAAAAATTTTAGAAAACTCACATTATTCTAAATTAGAAAAGAAAATATTTTGTTAAATAAGAACACCATATTTAAAATCAAAACCTCAGCCAAAATAATTTTTTTGAAGCAATAAAAAGATGTGATAGGATAGATTACAGAATCAGCAACATAGAGGATAAAAAGGGACACATCAAAAGAATTCTGAAGAATTTAACAAAAAGATAAATAAAATGTAAATAAAGATAGCAGACATGGAAGGTACATACCAGAGATCTCTTCTTTGAATAATAAGCGCTCCCAAAGCACAAGGCAAAAAAAATGAAAGCAATAACCAAAAGAAAAAATAGAAGAAATTCTTCAGACATTAAATAGCATCAGAGATTGTACTTTAACAAGCATGCCGTTTTCCTGGAAAAACTGATGAGGAGATAATTCTTTGATGTGTCTTGGTAAAGATTTTAAACTTCCAGAAAATAGAATCCCGCAAGCTTCCCAAGGATAAAAACAAATAAAACGAAAGGTTACTTTCAAAGGAACTAAAATTATACCAGCCACAAGTAAATGCTGTGGAACATTCACATACTAGGATGCTATGTAATATTTATGAAGAATGATGATCTAAATCTCAAGTTTCTTAAAGTGTGGTCCAGGGACTCTTGGGTGTGGCCTAAGACCTTTACAGAGTCCTTGAGATCAGATCTATTTTCGTAATAATAAGACATTACTTGCCTTTCTCACAAATGTGTAGTGGAATTTTCCAGAGACTGTAATATGCCGTGTGATATCACAACAGATTGAATGCAGAAGCAATAGGAGAATGAGAATGCAGCTGTCTTCTGTTAAATCAGACGGTAAATAAATTTGCAAAAATATAAAACAATTGCACTCTTCTCACTAATTTTTAAATTTTTTATATAATTATTTTGCATAAAAACATGTATGCTAACATGCAGTGAGTTTATTATTTTAAAATGAACTGATAAAAAAACATTTTTAAAGCTTGCAGTGATTTTTCTTTTTTTTTTTTTTTTTCCGAGATAGTATCTCCAACTGTCACCCAGGCTGGAGTGCAGTGGCACGATCTCGGCTCACTGCGGCCTCTGCCTCCCGGGTTCAAGCACTTATCCTGCTTCAGCCTCCCAAGTAGCTGGGACCACAGGCTCGTGCCACACCCAGACAATTTTTGTATTTTTAGTAGAAACGGGGCGGGGGGCACCATGTTGGCCAGGCTGGTCTCAAACTCCTGACCTCAGGTGATCCTCCCACCTTGGCCTCCCAAAGTGCTGGGATTACAGGTGTGAGCCACCACATCCGGCCTTGTAATTTCTACACCCAGACAAAAGCTTGCAGTTTTAATTTCTAATACAGTAAATATTGATAGATATAACCTACATAAACACAAGCTTTTTGGAGTTCTCTCAAAGGGGTCCTAAGACCACTTTGAGAACTGCTAGTAGAAATCCATATCTTTTGACATAGAAACCATGATACAAAATTGTGTATACATTAGCCAAATTAGAAAATAATGTGAGGCGGGCCGGGCATGGTGGCTCACGCCTGTAATCCCAGCACTTTTGGAGTCCAATGCAGGTGGATCATCTAAGGTCAGGAGTTTGATACCAGCCTGGTCAACATGGTGAAACCTCGTCTCCACTAAAAATACAAAAAAGTAGCCAGGGGTGGTGGCATGCGCCTGTAGTACCAACTACTCGAGAGACTGAGGCAGGAGAATCGCTTGAACTCGGGAAGCAGAGGTTGCAGTGAGCCGAGATTGCGCCACTGCACTCCAGCCTGGGTGACAGTGAGACTCCATCTCAAAAAAAAAAAAAAAAGAAAAAAAATATTGTGAGGCTATATGCATTAAAAATGGATCTTTCCTTTAAATGGGGGGATGATTTTATAAATCTGTAGTGTATAAAAGGAGAGTTAGACCAGAAATATGACATTTATTTCCTTCAATAAATCAAGTTAGATATTGTTTTAACTTATAATGGTATAATAAGTACAATTTAAAGAATGTGAACTATTTTAAATATGTAATGTCAAACTCATAAAAGGATGCTTAGGATCCAACCTACTGCAGAAATTCAAAGCACATGAGACAATTTATTGTGCAAAAGACAAAATAGGAAGCAAAGAAGCCTAAAATATAGGAGGAAATCATAATAGTGTGAAATGAGTCTGTAAATTTGAGGGTTTACAGAAACTTAAAGCATATGGGGGAATATTGAATAATTTTGTGGCCCTATTTGCAGTATTGCCTGAAACAAAGATTATTGGAAGAAATCAGGAAAACTGGCTTTGACAAAAAGAAATAAAATGAACTAGGATTGGCCTTTTCCCAAAGCACTGCTTAAAGAAACATAACTATTTTTAACATGCAGAAAAGAGGTAAAAACAGTAAGAATATGATGGGGTTTTGATTTGCATAGAAAAGGTCACAGTGAATTAGAAGAAAGCTAACATTAGAATTATACACCTGTCTTTTTAAGTAGTCTGCACAATTTTAGGAAAACCTGAATATGACATTTGGAAAGAGTTCCGTGTGGAAAAAAATTGTAAAGGTTAGAAAAGAAGCTATCAAGAAAATTGGAAAAAATTGAGATTACTCAGATTGGAGAAGAGAACTCTCAGCCTCAGTTCCCTTAGGGCACACAGGGTTCTTATTAGAGCCCATTGGACAGTGGTTGTCATCTACATTTACGACGTCATAAGAAAAAACAATTTTAAATGACAGCCTAAGAATCTGGATTGGATATACAGAGCCATGTCTTTAGATCCTTAGTTCTTTGAAACAGGATAAAAGTCCAGCTATGCATCATTGAACAACGAGATATATTCTGAGAAATCATTAGGCGAGTTTGTTGTTATGTGGCCATCGTGGTTTACTTACACAAACCTAGATGGTATAGCCTATTACACACCTAGGCTATATGGTATGGCCTATTGTTCCTAGGCTACAAACCTGTACAGCATGTTACTGTACTGAATACTGTAGGCAATTGTAACACAATGGAAAGTATTTATGTATCTAAACACATCTAAACATAGAAAAGGTACAGTAAAAATATGATATTGTAATCATATGGGACCACCATCATATATGTGTTGTTGACAGAAATGTTATTATATGGTATATGACTGTACTTGGAATCCCATTGACTCTGTTAGAATAGTAGTGGTACTCTTCCAATTTGGTGAAATCCAAGCCAGAAGAAATCATTACAGCTAAAGAAATTTTTAGTCCGTCTGGGAGTAGCTCACATTCTCCCTGCTTAGTTGACCTCAAAATCCTTTTCTAATAGTATCCAGGTTTCCATGTCCCATTTTGCGTTTGCTTGGTTCCCTTAACCCGGGTAGGCTGATTCACTCTCTCCTTAACGAAGTGATTTTATACACAGGATACTTGACCCCGGAAACCACGTATGTACTTCCTACCCTACTCCTTACTCCAGGAGGAGATCTGAAAGCTTGTTGTCAGAGCTACTTCCAGAAAACTGCCCAAGTACTGCTTTTCAAAGAGACACTACCAAAAAAAAAATTCACTGAACTTTCTACCCAATCAAGAAAACTCCTTTGTAGTTCTCTGAAGCACTAATAAGAACCAGGAATGGAGGGTTTGTCTCCGATGGCATCCACCAACGCTGTAAGTGCAGTGAAGACTGTGGAAGTGTTGCCACTAAGACAGATTTGATGGTTGCTTTTCAGAAAGCAAGATGGTACTGGCAAGAAAGCAAGCAACGTGTCACTGTCTCCTTCCTTCTGACCCTGGGGTAGGGGATGCTGATGTCCCCTAACTCTTACCTCAGAATATGCAGATCAAATTGCATATTTACAACTGGTGAAGAACTGTCAAGGCAATTTAGGAACGGTGCAAACCCTCATCAAACTTCTATATCCCCTATTGCTGACATTCTGTA